>NC_055997.1:1685392-1985392 GCF_018446385.1 Zingiber officinale | reverse complement strand
CTCTCAATGCAATTTCTTGCTTGAGAATGCTTCATGTTAAAGTATTCTTTGGCTGTCGCTGGTTGGTAACCTTGCCTCCATTCAGTCAAGTGGTACCTTTGACCTCTATATGGTGCCAAAAAACCTTCCCCATTTGTGTATCCAGCATCACACAAATAATAACAACCTATATATATATCACGAGTGAACAAGTATTAATATATATATGTATATATAAATCGAATATATAAACCAAATATTTGTTAAATATATTACGAGTGACTATTATTTTACAATAATTACAACTTAATTACCTTGAGGAATCTTCAAGCCATTCCTCCTACTAATAGCATCCCTTAGGACTCTACCATCTGCCGCAGATCCTTCCCAACCCGGTAGGACATAGGTAAATTGCATATTCGGTGTGCATACACCCAAGACATTGGTTGCAATTTCACCTTTTCTGGTTCGATACCTAGGTTTATCATTTGCTGGCACATTGACATTAATATAAGTCTCATCTAATGCTCCCAAACAACCCTACACTCAAAGAAATATTATAAAATTAATTTATTTTATTATGTACATTAAATTAATTAATATAAAAAATGTATAGAAATCATATACTTGTACCTTGAACCATTTCCACCTGTCATCCGTGCAATTTTCTGGGATTGGTTCTGGCTTCTTAAGCAAAATGTTGTGTAAGCGCAGAATAGAGTTCAAAACTAAATGAAAATGCCTACTAATTGTCTCGCCGGATCTAGCTGTTTGCCGTTTTAGGACCCTATTCTTCACATTATGTGCAATAATGTGAAGAAAGGATATTACAAGTTCATTAATTGACATATTTCTGTTCCCTTTCAATTTCCCACGCGTCGTTAGCAAATAACAAAGTTTGCTTAAAGACCTTCTATCCATCCTACAGTTATCAACACATTGTCGATCACTATGAAAAGCCATCTCATTTATGTTTATAGACCTAATATTATATCTAGACAATGCATGATAAGCATATGATATGCTCCTCCTCAATCTAGCACTCCTCCTCTTAATAGCTAAGACCATTGCCAACGATAAGAGCATAAATAACTTGCTTTCCATCATCTTCATACGCATAATAAGTACAGAAATCATTTTCATCTCCTGTCGTACTGCTAACTGAGTCATATCAACCTATCATGTAAATAGGGCAATGAACCAAATAATAAATTAGCATGGTAGAAAATTTCAAATTGTAAACAGCAAGTTACAACAAAAACTAAATAGTTGAAAGAGAATTTGTAGGTTCAACTTACAAGTTGCAAGAACCAAACAAAAACTAAACAAGAATTAAACAACACAAAACAAGTACTAAACAGCAACTAATCAAGTATAATTGTAAGTTGTTATCATTCATGCAAACGAAACTGGCTTGCAAGTCACTTTTTGTTCTCAGCTAAAGTATTCCTTGTTGAAAAATGTATTTATAATGCACATAGGAAACTGAGTATTCATGAAAAGTAATTCATTGGAATTAAGGTTTAGAAAAAATATATAGCAAGAGGACAACATACACTCAAAAGCTTAGTTTTATCTTAGTGATATGTTTTTGTCATTGTTCAGGTTTGAGCCCATATGCAATAGGATGAGTACATGCCTTCTGTTAGTGTCAATCTAACACTATCTTTTTCATTAAGCAGAAGCCTAACAAGTATACATTTTAAAAGTTCAAAAGACGCAAATAAATGGTCTTTTTAATTAGATTAATATTTTAATTAATGGTCTTTTTACTCAAATAAATATTATAAAGTGTTCATGATTTCAGCTGAAGCTTTACTCAATGAACTTGATTGCCTAAAGGAAGATGCAATTGCTGTCACAGAAGCAACAACCAAGAGTGCTACGGCTTTGGATGACTCTTTTTGTGAAGAAATGTTAAAAGATATTTCCTTTGAGGTAAACATAACTAGGAGACATCTTAAGTTACTTTTCGCGTTTTACATTCATTAACATATTAGTTTGGTTTATTAATGATCAGCATTCAGAACCCTCCAACTAATAAACCTATATCCTCAGAACCCATTTCCTGAATCACTCTTCAATCAAAGGTTATAAAACTCTTGTCAGTAGACTAACACTACGCATCCAGAACACACTTCTTATCAATACGAGGAAACGCATAACACCAAAAAAAAAAACATCATCCAAATGACAATTGTCAGTACACAGTACAAAACGATGGTCGAAGGAAACTCAGAACCCTAACCTTATCGGCAGTGTAAGGCAGAAGAGGAACAAATGGAGTGCGTTTCACTTCCTCTGCAGGGGAGGACAAGGACATGAGGCATGGACAACTAACCAAGACCCAGTTTTATGCAGTGTATAAAATCAGTTCAAATCGACCAAATCAGGATGCAACAATTGCTAAAAAAACCCCGCTAGACGCCCTGAGCTTCGTGTGCGCGAGAGGGAGGATGTCGCGGACAACCGGTGCAGAGAAACGCTAAGATCAGTTCTAAGATCATACCTTTTCCAAGAAGCCGAGTGGGGATCGTCGACGAAAATGAGTACGCCGCTAGAAGGCCTGAGCTTCGTGTGCGCGAGAGGGAGGATGTCGCAGAGAACCGGCGCTAGGTCGCCGCGAGAGGGAAAAGGTCGTGCGTGTACGCGAGAGGAGAAGCGGCGAAAGGCTAGGGTTTTCGTGCTGTTCGCGAGAGGAGGAGCGGCGAAAGGTAGGGTTTCCGTCTCATGTTCGCGAGAGGAGGAGCGGCGGGTTGGGTTTCACGTGTTCAATCGAGAGGGTTGGATTATATTGGAGGGGTTGATTGAAATTTGGTAAATCTATAAGGTTATTTATGTCTCAAAGGGTAAATAACGAAGGATAATATTGTCTTAATTTTTTGGTTAACCAGGGAATCAAAGATAACCCCAGTTTTATGGGGTTTTCTGTTTCCGGACTATATGCCCAACTTGCTGATGTGTCAGGCATGTAGCATAACTTAGGAATCATAAATTACCAAAACCAAACAAGGTTTTGGTGGATAACCTTGGATGGATAACCAAGGTTATCAAAGATAACCTTGAACCAAACATGCCCATAGGAGTAAGAATGAGTCTGATCAGATTTTTCTAAGTTCATCAATGGGTTTTGACAAAAATCTATTAATGGACCTAGGGGACTCGAATTTCTGAAAACTTGAAATAAGATGGAAGATGTGAGTGTGTAGAAGGGAGATAAGATGAGAAATCCTGGTCTTGAGTCTCTTACATGAAGTTATAGACTTGCACCAATTAGTACAAAGTCTGAAACTTTCTAAACCTTCTGAGCAATATTGGGAATTTTTTACAATGATAATAGAGAGCACTCTTAAACTCTAGGGAACTGTAAAACCTACAGGAGTTGGAATGAGTCTGATCAAAACTCTCTAAATCCATTAATGAGTTTTGACCGAAACTTATCGACGGGCCTAGATGAGTTGGATTTCTGAAATGTTACAATGAGATGGAAGTATGGAGTATGCAGAAGGTATATATGGTATCCAATCTGTTGGTACCCCAAGGTTGTTTTGATGTGATCAAATAAATTAAAGTTAAGTCATGTTGTGTTTAACTCTGTGTCTAAGTGTGCGGGAACTTAGGAGCACAGGAAGTTGAGCAAAAGACGTAGCAAGCGAGAAGGATGGCACGGGAGAGAGTCGACGGGCTCGGTGCGTTTGAGGGACGAGGTGCTACGGAAGAGGACATGGGCGGACGAGAAGGAGGCGCGCAGTGTTTCTGAGGGACGAGAAACTAGAGTGGAAGCTTGCTCGAGGAGAAGGCCGGAAGTTGGGTTCGGGTGAGCCCTAGTCCGCATGGCCGAAATCACTCAAGCGAGCGAAGCCGGAGCGGAAGGTCCGGACTAGAAAAAGTCAACATAGTTGACTTTCCTGGTTCGGGCGCCCGGAATGACGTTTTATCTGGATCACGTTTGACCGTGATCCGTTGCGAAGGGGATAAAATTTTATCCCCCTCCAAGCGCTTGGAATTCCAGGCGCCCCGACCAAGGCTATAAATACAGCCTTGGTCCAAGAAGCTAAATAACAATAAGCATTCTTGCAACAACACTTGTACGCCTCTAGTTTTCATTTAGCTTCTTCTTTCTATGTGATCATTGCTGTAAAGAGGCTTCTCCGCCTGAAGGAGATATTAGTGCGCTATACTTCATTGGATTAACAACCTCCCCGGTTGTAACCAAGTAAAAACTTTTGTGCCTCTGTCTTTTGATTTCTTTATCATTTCTTATGCAAGTGTTTTATTTTAAGTTATAAGCCGAGAAATGTTCTTTTATTTGAATTTGTGTAGGGGTTATTCAACCCTCCTTCTAGTCGGCCACTAACGGGCCTAACAAGTGGTATCAGAGCAATGTTCGCTTCAAGAGGGCTAATCGCCGAATGAAGCACACGAGATAGCCGGACCAAGCATCTACCCACCAAAGTTCGAGGGGGAGTTCGCGAGCTGGAAAAAGAGAATTGAGGTATTTTTTAAAACAGACTTCGATTTGTTATTAATAATGAAATTTGGTTTTGAAGCACTTGAATGCAAGCAAAAGTATAAATGGACGAAGAAGGAACAAACTGACTTCATGGCAAATGGCAAAGCAGAGTTTCATCGGCTGAGTGTCCTCCCGCCACAAGAAGACAACCGGATCAGAGCTTACGGGTCCACCAAGGAGCTCTGGGAAAAATTCCTGGAACTTCACGAAGGAACCTCGAAGGTGAAACTTGCGAGACGTGACTTACTTCGTAACCAGATCAGCAACCGTCAATTAGAAGAAGACGGCACACCTTCACGTGAGGATCAAGGAGCTCATCACCGGACTTTCGAATCTCCGAGAAAAGGTAAGCAACCGAGATTCGCTAAGGTACGCTCTTAATGCATTCCCTAGAAATTTTAAATGGGCATCATTAGTAGATGCTTACTATATCTCTAAGGATTTAGAATCTATTATCTTAGAAGAATTATTTTCAACCTTTGAAGTCCATGAATCGAGATGTACATATACAAAGAAGAGTTGAAGCACGACATTGCCCTTAAGGCAAAGATGGACGAACAAAGTTCAGAGTCCTCTCTCGATGACGACGAAACGATAATGATGGTAAGACGTTTTAAAAAGTTACTTAAATCTAGAACAACTAACCATCCGTAGGGTAGAAAGAGAAGAAAGATCAGATACTACCACTGCAATGAAGAAGGGCATGTTAAAGACAACTGCCCTAAGTTAAAGATCAACAAGAATGACAAAGACAAGAACAAGTACAAGACCCAAAAGATAACGTGGGAGAAATATCGTCCGAATCAAAGGTCGAAGCCTTTTCTGGACTTGCGTTGATAGCAAGTCATCAAGAAGACGAACACGAAGAAAGCTCCTCCGAAATGAGCATCGAGAGCATCGATGAAGGGGGAGCGACAACAGAAGAAAGCAGCAGTTTAGGGGGAGCTACAGACAACGAGATCGATAAGATAAGTCAGGTACGATCTCTTCCACCTAATAAGTTGTTTATGTTGGAACCCCAAGATTGTTTTGGTGTGATCGACAAGTTAAGTTAGGTCATGTGTGTTTTTAACCTTGTGTCTAAGTGTGTAGGAGCTTAAAAGCACAGGTAGTCGAGTGCAAGACGCAGCTAGCGAGAAGGACGACACGCGGTGCGTCTGAGGGACGAGGCGCTGTGGAAGAGTACACCGGCGAACGAGAAGGAAGCGTGCGGTGGTTCCGAGGGATGAGAAGCCGGAGCGGAAGACTGCTCGGGGAGCAAGAGACACAGCTAGTGAGAAGGTCGGCACGGGGTGCGACTAAGGGACGAAGACTGCGGATGAGTATGCTGGCGGACAAGAAGGAAGCACGCGACGATTCCGAGGGACGAGAAGCCGGAGCGGAAGCCTGCTCGAGAAGACCGGAAGTTTAGTTCGGGTGATCCCTATTCCGGATGGCAAAGATCACCCAAGCGAACAAAACCGGAGTGAAAGACCCGGACTGAGGCGAGCGGACCTAGAGTAGAGGGCCCGGACCGAAAAAGTCAACTCCTGTTGACTTTAGGCTTCCGGGCACTCGGAACAGTCTGGGGCGTCCGGAACCCTTCCGGGCGCCCGGACCAAAATTATATCCAGATCTCGGTCAAACCGAGATCTGTGCATTGGGGATAAAGTTTTATCCTCCCTAAGGCGCCCAGAACAGTTCGGGGTGCCCCAACCAAGGCTATAAATACAACTTTGGTCCAGAAGCTTTAAAATCAACTCAAGCAAATTCATTTCCAACACTTGTACATTTCATTTCTAGATTAGCTTCATTGTTTTTGCTCTTCACTGCTATAAGAGGCTTTTCCGCCTTGAAGGAGTATTTAGTGCTACACTTTTCTTAGTTTAACAACCTCCTCGGTTGTAACCAAGTAAAAATCCTCTTGCCTCTTCTTTCTGTTTATTGCCTTCATTTCTTTTGCAAGTGTTAGTTTAAGAAAAGTTGAGAAGGGTTGTGTTTTATTTTTGCAAGTTATTCAACCCCCCTTCTAGCTGGCCCCAGAGGCCCAACAGTTTAAATGTATTAAATTATTAACTTAAGATTGTTGCAAACTTGAAAAAAAATAAAGAGTTGAAATTAATTCTATCTAAATCTTGTCCATTAGAAGAATTTGACAAAATAAAATTAAAAATGATATTTTGCAAAAAGAAATAAAGAACTTGAAAAATCATGCATGCTCATATAATACAAGTAGTAGAAAATTTAATGGTCTAAATTGGTATTTTTATTATCACAAAGGATAAATTGGAAAAATTTCTCAGAGATATATACTAAAGAAATTTCTAGTTAACCCAATTGGAAGGAACCTATATTGGGTTCCAAAGACTTGTCTAAATTAAAGTTTCATTAGACTTAGAGCTTTCAGAGAGTACATTAAATATTTAATTTTATTATGAGACTTTGTCTAGAAGTGGTTGATGATCTAATAACCAAGAAGGCCTAGTGTCTCGCCATAGCCTGGAAGCCGATTAACGAAATAAAATATTTAATTGACTAACTGATAAAGCATTTAATTATAATTAAAAAAATACTTTAAATAATTACTCTCTTTTTTTATCTTTTTATAAACTTAGAAATTTTAACTTAAAAGTTTTTTTAAAGTATCAAATTTACTTTTTCCAAAATTATTTATACAAAATTAATTTTTACAAACTTAGAAAAATATTAATGCCAATTTTTTTTTACTTAGAAATTTTTTCTAAAAGTATTTTAAGTGCTATCAAAATAATTTTCAAAAGTTTCAGAGTTTTCAAAATGTTGAAAATCGGCTTTTTTCAAAAAAAAACTCTCCTATTTTTTTTTTTTTGAAAAATTTAACCCCTAAATTTTTTTTGTACCCCGTTTTTTATGTGATAAAAGGGGAAGAAGGAAAGATTAGATATAGAGGGAGGTAGTAATTTTAAATTTCACTTTTTTGCACTTTAAGTACAAAATTATTGCTTTTATTTTATGTTAGTTTACTGTAACTTAACTTGGGTTGCTCATATCAAAAAGGGGGAGATTGTTGGTACCCCAAGATTGTTTTGATGTGATCAAACAAGTTAAAGTTAGGTCATATTATGTTTAACCCTGTGTCTAAGTGTGCAGGAACTTAGGAGCATAGGAAGTCGAGCAAAAGACACAGCTAGCGAGAAGGACGACACGGGAGAGGGCCGACGGGCTCGGTGCGTCTGAGGGACGAGGTGTTGCGGAAGAGTACGCGAGCGGATGAGAAGGAGACGAGCGGCGTTTTCGAGGGACGAGAAGCCGGAGTGGAAGTTTGCTCGAGGACAAGGCTGGAAGTTGTGTTTGGGTGAGCCCTATTCCGGATGGCCGAAATCACCCAAGCAAGTGGAGCAAGAGCGGAAGGCCCAGACTGGAAAAGTCAATGTGGTTGACTTTCCTGGTCTTGGCGCCCGGACTCTGTCTGGGCACCCGGAATGAAGTTTTATCCGGATCATATTTGACCACGATCTGTTATGAAGGGAATAAAATTTTATCCCCCTCTAGGCGTCTGGAACCCTTCCAAGCGTCCCGACCAAGGCTATAAATATAGCTTTGGTCCAAGAAGCTAAATAACAACAAGCATTCTTGCAACAACACGTGTACCGTTGTACGTCTCTAGTTTTCATTTAGCTTTTGTCTTTTTGTGTGATCATTGCTGTAAAGAGGCTTCTCCGTCTGAAAGAGATATTAATGCGCTATACTTTCTTGGATTAACAACCTCCCCGATTGTAACCAAGTAAAAACTTCTGTACCTCTATCTTTTGATTTCTTTATCATTTTTTATGCAAGTATTTTATTTTAAGTTATAAGTCGAGAAAGGTTCTTTTGTTTGATTTTGTGCAGGGGCTATTCAACCCCCCTTCTAGCCGGCCGCCAACGAGCCTAACACAATCCTGGTCTTAATATACGTAAGCGAAGTTATGATCGGTGTCAACTAACACAGATAATGATGTTGGTTTCTAAAGATCAGCACCATAGTGGTATTGGTCTTTAGAAACTAACACCGCAATGTTGGTTCTGATCACACTATGATACTGATTTTTGAAGACCAGCACGACAGTGGTGCTGAACTTCAGAAATCTACACCACAATGTTGGTTATGGGTGAAACATATGAGAAGGGTAGAAAAAGGGCATTGCTTGTGTTGGGACCTTGATCACCGACTAGAGGGGGTGAATAAACGGTCACCTATTTCACTTGTTTTCCTATACTAGTTAGCACGGCGGAAATACAACCAAACAAATATGAAAGCTAACCTTAGATACAAGAAGAAAGAAAACAAACTCTAACATATTTGTTTACGTGATTCAGAGATGATGCTCCTATTGGATTGAGTCGCACATGAAAGAGGGGGGGAGGGGTAAATCACGTGGTTTTGAAAACTTATTCTTTTTGAATTTTAAAAGTTAAGTATGCAGTGAAAAACTAAGAACTCGAATAAAAAAAATCAAGCAAATAGAATACGAACGCAAGTGGTTTTATTTGGTTCGGAGCCTTCGGCGACTCTTACTCTAAGACCTAGGTTCTGTGGACCTATCGATGGGTAATCCACTAAAATGCATCTTCCGGTACCCCCGGAAGAGAAAATCAAGTACAAGAAATTTTAGTACAAGTACAACACACTGTACTTGTCCTTTTGTAGTAATTAAGTACAAAAATTAAAGTTGCCAAACACTTTTCAGAAGACAGTCAGCTCAAGTTCGGTGTTTGGATGACTTCTTAGCAGTAGATTAGTGTAGCATCGTTATAGCAGAGTTGTAGCAGGAAGTAGGAGCATTCGGAGCCTTAATCGGATGCGTAGGAGCTTATATATCAGCTTTTTTAGAAGCTTGGGTGAGACTATCTTATAAAGGGCATGGAAGGTATCTTTCATAGTCATTGAAGGCGCCTTCAACGTAATAATCTGATCCCGACTTTGTTGCGCTTTATCTGTGACGAGGTCCAAAATTTATCTCTTAGAAGGCGCCTTCAAGCCATTAAAGACGTCTTCCATGAATAGTCTGAAGGCACCTTTCAATGCTTGAAGGCTCCTTCAAATACTGTTCATCTGAAGGCTTTTTGCTCCGTTTGCCCTACAAGTTATGTTTGTTCAAAACTAAAACATCTAACCTGTAAAACAAATTTAGCACAGTGATAATACGAAGTAATATTTAGTTCCTGTCCTCCTAGGACCAGGAACTAGTCAAGGTCTCACATTAGGGATCCAAAATAGACCTAACCTGGACCAACGCCTACTGTCCCTTAATTAGGATACGTCCTCACGCAGTCACTCTCCTCCAGTGACTTACCTTTACTTACCAACTTGTAGTCGGTTAACTAGCTTCTTGACCCACCAGGTCTTCATGCCAATTGTCCGATCCGCATACCCAACTGGACTTCTGCCGATTGTTTGGTTTCGCGAACCCAACCAGATTTCTTACTAGATATCTGGTCAACCCGTTGACCTATCTAGACTTCACACCAACTATCTGGTCTCGTGGACCTAGTTGGATTTTTGCCTGGTGTCTAGTCATTCAGACCATCAATTCCTACACACTTGGTAAAGTACTCATATCACAAAAACACCTAACTTAATTCACTTGTCATTCATCAAAATCTGAGTTAGACCATTAGTATAAACTGCACCAACAACTCCTACTCCAGGCTGTTTGTAAGGTGGGCGATCTCTCAATCCATCGATGGATTAGTCCCCGAAACTCCAGCTAACTCAATTCTCTTTATCAATGGAGAAACCTCACCACAAACTTGATCAAGAACTCTTGGATTGCTCTGAGCTATGAACACTCTATTAGGGGTTAACTTCCTCTAATTTCATCATCAAAGCTAGTCAATCTAAGTTCCATTATATAGAGTTTAGAAGAAAATACTCAAGCTGTGTTTCCTTCATAAGTTGACTGTCATACTTATCAGTCAATTAACATCTGTGAAATTTGACCATTATAATCTAACGGTTCTATCCCAATCGACTGCGCACTATGGATCAATCGACTGGTCTTTATGGTCTGAGCGAACAGAAATATTCTGTTTGCTTCTAGTCTACTGTCTAGTCGACTAGACTAGTTGATTGGTAACTTTACCAATCAACTGCACCAATCGGCTAGTAACTTTATCAGTCGACTAGTAACCCCATAAACTTTGGAATTTCATTTCAGATTTGCTGGTTCTCAACCACCAATTGACTGAGAGATATATCAATCGACTAGTAAACTTTAACTTAGGGTTTTACCCTCGAGTACAATCACTCATGCACTCATCCTCGCCCGCACAACCTTGACATTGCCTTATAGCTTCCTCCATCGGCCTTGCATCCCTCGGATGCTTCCTCATCTTTCACGTCTTACTTTCAAGAGCTTCCTTCGGTCTTATCCTTGTTGTTGGGTCTTCCTTGCCAGCACAATCTTAACCTTACCTTCTAGTCTTCTCCACTAGCCTTGCGCCCCTCGGATGCTTCCCCATCCTTCACGCATTGCCTTCAAGAGCTTCCTTCGGCCTTATCCCTATTGTCAAATCTTTCTTTGCCAAGTCACACTTGAACTTACATGGTCAAGCCTTAAGCTTGGACTTACACCACTAAGTCTCTCATGCTTGGACTTCACCTTTGCCAATATCACACTTGGACTTTCCTTTACACCTGTCACATGCGCATTCAATAGCGCATATTAAATATAAATACAAACTCTAACTTAAACTCTTTACCCAAATATAAAAACCTAAGGGTACACTAATTATTCCAACAGCTTGAGCATTACTTGTTCCCCTAAATGGAATCCTAGTAAAATGGGTAGGAATACTAAAAGGATATCCATAGTTCTATAAAAAAGCCACGTATTGTGCATCATTTGCCACACCCAAATGTCACGCCCTTATACACTTAGAAACTCTCATTAAGTGAATCATAATTGTGATTACTAATTGTAGCCATATTTTTATTGTGATTGTATAAATAAGATATGGCAAGAGCTCTTTGACCATGTTGTTTTTAGTTATGAAAGTAAAACTCATTCACGTTTCAACGAGTTAAATTGTAACCTTACAAGTTCTTTTGTTAGGTATGCAACTGCAAATGCACGTTCTGATGGTCCTCTTTTGCTTTGTGGAGGAAGGGAAGCTAGTAGTGTGGTGAGTGAAACAGTTTAGATTTCAATTGACTTACTATATTACATGCAAAATTATGTTTTATTCTTTCATTAGTTTTATTGTGTAGCACTCTAGGGGAATCTATATTACAATTTGTTTGATGAAATGTATTGACACTAAAATAATAATTAGTTGATGTTTCTCCAAAGTACAGAAATTTTGGTGTGACCATTCTTCTACCCTTCTGACATGCTTCACTCACAACGAACACTATGATTTACCTCCTCCGTGTTGGCCCTGGGACGGGTTGGCGGGGGCGCTGGGGGCGAGCGTATTTGCCTTTTGCCACCAATGCTTCACTCACAACGAACACTATGATGTTAGTATCTAAAGACCAAAACTAATATGGTGCTAATTTTTAAAAATCAACACTAACGTCTGTTCTAGTTAACACGTGACTATAATTTTATCTATGTGTCTTAGGACAAATATTGGGCACCATATATACCTTCTATACATAAACATCTCTCATCTTATTATAAGTTTTTGAAAATCTAAGTCCCCTAGGTTCATCAATGGATTTCGATCAAAACTTATTGATGGACATAGAGAGCTCCAATCAGGCTCATTCAACTCATAAAGGTTTTTACAGTACCCAGAAGTCCAAATGTGACATTTATTATCATCATAAATGATTCTCAACATTGCTCAAAAGGTTTAGAAAATTTCAGACTTTGTGCCAATTGACATGGACTTGTAACTTTGTGTAGGAGACTCAAGGCTAAGATTTCTCACCATATATGCATTCTATATACTCCACACTGTTGGACCCCGTGGTTGTTTTGATGTGATCAACCAAGTTTAGGTTAGGTCATGTTTGTCTGATCCCTGTGTCTAAGTGTGCAGGAGCTTAGGAGCGTAGGAAGTCAAGCGGAAGACGCAGCTAGCTTGAAGGACGGCACGGGAAGGGAGTCGACAAGCTCAGTGCGTCCAAAGGACGAGAGAGCTGCGGAAGAGTACACCGGTGGGCGAGAAGAACGTGCGCGGCGTTCAAGGGACGTAAAGCCGGGACGGAAGACTGCTCGAGGAGAAGGTCAGGAATTGGGTTCGAGTGAGCCCTATTCCGGTTGGCCGAAATTACCCAAGCAAACCGAACCAGAGCAAGTCAACCGGGAGTTGACTTGATAAGTGTTCGGTCGACCGAACGCCATGATCGGTCGACCGAACCCCTATCTTCAGAAGCCAGCTGTCGCAGCCACGTCAGCATCTAGCTGTTGGTTGATCGGTCGACTGGACCCTCTGATCGGTCGACCGAACCGAAGATAAACCAGAAGACCTAGTCGAGCATGCTGATCGGGCCAGCTCAGGGAGACCGTTGGCTGATCGGGCCATCTCAGGGAGACCGTTGGCTGATCGGTCGACCGAACGCAAGGATCGGTCGACTGAACCTAAGCTCGATCCACAGAGCCTGCATCCTGACGGAAAGCTGAGAGAGTTCATCAGGTTCGGTCGACCGAACCTGGGGATCGATCGACCGATCCCTTTCGAGTCAAAACCTGATCCCGAAGATCAGGTGATCTGATAAGTTCTGGAACCCCTATATAAAGGGGTTCGAACAGTTATTCGAGAGAACAACTCTATACTTTCTGTTGGTGCGGTTAGCACTAACGGTCTAACTCAGGTTTTGATGAATAACAAATCGGGTTAAGTTAGGTTTGTTGTGATCTAACACTCTGACCGAGTGTGCAGACGAAGTCCAGACAGGTCGACGGGCTGACCAGATGTCTGGCACGAAGTCCAAGCGGGTCGACGGGTTGACCGGACGCTTGGCGAGAAGTTCAGCTAGGTCGACGGGCTGACCGGATAGCTGGCGAGAAGTCCAAGCGGGTCGACGGGCTGACCGGACGCTTGGCGAGAAGTCCAGACGGGTCGAAAGGCTGACCGGACGTCTGGCATGTAAGTAAGGTAAGTCACTAGAGGGGAGTGACTGTGAGGACGCGTTCCCGGGAAGGGAACATTAAGCGTTGATCCGGCTTAGATCCATTTCGGATATCTAAGTCGAGATCGTGACTAGATTCCGGTCTCGGAAAGACGGAATCTAAGTCATACTTTTTATATTAAACCTATAAACTGTGCTAACACTTTGTTTTGCAAGATATACCTTATCTATTTGCCTCGGACTAACCTTGTCTTGCAGGAAAGCTGTCTTCTGGAGAAAGGTGGTCCGGGCGCCCAGGAGGTGAATTTTATCCAGATCGCGCGTCGCCACGTGGAGCTCGTTGGTTGGACCTGCCACGTCTCACCAGGGCGCGCGGAAGGGATCTGGGGTGCCCCGAGCCTCATATAAAAGGAGAGTCAGAGGGGAGCTTCAAAACAACAACTGAAAGAAAGTCTTCTACTGCTTGCTCTGCTGCTCTGCGCTCCTGTGACGCTAACAAAGCTCCGACAACACGTTCCTTCCCTTTTTGGTTAAATTCTTGTCAGTATTTGCTTTATTTCCATTAGCATTCCTGTACTTTAATTTGTAACAATTTTTGAACTGCTAGTGATTGCCCACCGAAAGCACCTTTTTGTGCGGGCCTTGGAGTAGGAGTCGACACAGGCTCCGAACCAGGTAAAATTTGAATACGGCCTCTGGTAAATTCACTTTTATCTCAATACTTCATCATTATCATACAAACATGATATTAATATACATAAAAACATCTAAATTTTTAAAATAAAATTTGATTTAACCCCAAAAAAACCCACAAAACCCTATATTTAAGTCAACCCGGGTCAACTCGAACCCGACCCAACCCAACCCGAAACATTTTTACTCATCAACCCTCCAACCCGAACCTGACCCGAACCCGAAAATGTCCAACCCGAACCCGATTTTTTTCGGGTCGACTCGGGTTGGGTCGTCGGGTCGGGTTCATTTTTGACAACCCTACTTCTGAGTGAAGAAGTACTTCAGACTCTGATGATCTGTATACACTCTGCACTGAGCTCCATATAGGTAATGTCTCCAAATTTTGAGGGCGAAGACGACTGCTGTAAGCTCAAGGTCATGAGTAGGGTAGTTCTAGGAGTGTCAAAAATGAACCCGACCCGACGACCCAACCCGAGTCGACCCGAAAAATATCGGGTTTGGGTTGGACATTTTCGAGTTCGGGTCGGGTTCGGGTTGGAGGGTTGATGAGTAAAAATGTTTCGGGTTGGGTCGGGTCGGGTTCGGGTTGACCCGGGTTGACTTAAATATAGGGTTTTGTGGATTTTTTTGGGGTTAAATCAAATTTTATTTTAAAAATTTAGATATTTTTATGTATATTAATATCATGTTTGTATGATAATGATGAAGTATTGAGATAAAAGTGAAGAATTATAGGGAAAATAGCCCAAAAAGTCATTTTTAATCGGATTTTCAGGTTATATGGGTCGGGTTCGGGCTTGGGTTGAGGTGTTTTGGGTTGAACTCGGGTTCGGGTTGGGTTAAAAAAAAAAAAACTCAACTCGACCCAACCCGACCCGACCCACCCGAATTGACACCCCTAGGTAGTTCCTCTCATAATCCTTGAGTTGTCTGGAGGCATAGGCGATCACCTTACCTTCTTGCATCAGTACTACTCCTAATCCCAATTTAGAGGCGTCACTGTAAATATCAAAGCTGTCTGTGTTTTCTGGCAGAGTCAGAATGGGAGCACTGGTCAATCTTCTTTTGAACTCCATGAAACTGTTCTCACAGTCCTCTATCCACTGAAATTTTCTGTTCTTCCTGGTGAGAGCTGTCAGTGGGGAGGCTATCCTGAAAAAATTCTCTACGAATTTTCTGTAATAACCTACTAGTCCCAAAAAGCTTCTGATTTCACTGACGTTCTTAGGTCTCTTCCAGTTACTCACAGCTTCTATCTTACTGGGGTTCACCATGATACCATCTTTAGAGATGATGTGACCCAGAAAGGATACCTGATCGAGCCAAAATTCACATTTCGTAAACTTGGCGTATAGCTGGTTCTGCTGAAGAGTCTGCAGTACTATCTTTAGGTGCTCTGCGTGTTCTTCCTGAGTTCTGGAATAGATAAGGATGTCTTCGATGAATACGATTACAAACTTATCTAAGTATTCTCTGAATACTCTGTTCATGAGGTCCGTGAAAGTAGCTGGAGCATTCGTCACGCCAAAGGGCATGACTACGAACTCATAATGTCCGTATCTGGTCCTGAAAGTCGTCTTGGGTATATCACCCTCTTTAACTCTCACTTGGTGATATCCCGATCTGAGGACTATTTTAGAGAACACTGCTGCTCCCTTTAGCTGATCGAACAGGTCATCTATCCTGGGAAGAGGATACCTGTTCTTAATCGTGATTTGGTTTAGTGCCCGGTAGTCTATACACAAGCGCATGCTCCCTTCCTTCTTCTTCACGAACAATACAGGCGCTCCCCATGGTGAGTGACTAGAGCGTATGAAGCCCTTGTCGAGCAGCTCTTGTAGTTGCTCTTGAAGTTCCTTCAGTTCTGCTGGAGCCATGCGATAGGGTGCTTTGGAGATGGGATTTGTACCGGGAATAAGTTCTATCTCAAATTCAATCTCCCTGTCTGGTGCTAGGCCTGGTAACTCCTCAGGGAAGACTGCTGGGTAGTCACATACAACTCGGACCTCCTCTAGCTTTTGGTCCTTGTCCTGACTGGTATTGACTACATGTGCTAAGAATCCCGTACATCCTGAATCAAGTAGTTTCTGTGCTTTTAGAGCTGAGAGAAACTTCTTGGCCTTCCTCTTTGGTTCTCCGATGTACCCAAACTGCACTCTTGCTTCGGGTTGGAATACAACTCTCTGTTTACGGCACTCTATGGAGGCACCGTATTTGATCAAAAAGTTCATTCCCAAGATGACATCATAGTCAGTCATATCTAGTACTATCAGATCACCAAAAAGCTCTCTATCTGCTATAATGACTGACACTGCTCGGAGCTAGTGCGTGGACGCCATGATTTCTCCTGAAGGTAGTGTTGTCAAAAACTGACCACTGAGTACCTCTGGAGATATTTCTAACTTTTCGACGAATGTCCTGGATATATAAGAATGAGTTGTCCTAGTATCGAATAAGACAGTTATATTTTGCTATAAAATACTAATATGACCTGTAACAACTGTCGAGGCATTTGCTACGTCTTCTCTGGTGAGTGAGTAGATCCTCACATTCGTCATGGCTGAGGGGGCTTCTAGTCTACCCTGACTGATGTGTGGACCATCTATAGTGGCCTGCATCAGATGTAACTGTGCTGGGTTACCTCCGTACTGAATCGGCTGTGGTAGGGGAACACTAGTCTTGTTCGGGCATTGCTTAGCCATATGCTCTTCCTGGCCACATTTGAAGCATCCTCGTGTGCCCTTACGATAAACTCCGGGGTGGAATTTCCCACAAGTAGAACACTTGGGATAGCTAGGTTGTTTACTAGTTGGTCCTCCTTTTGGGTAACTCCCTGGTTTACGTTTGTGACTGGAGTTTCCTTTCCAGTTAGAGCTGTGGCCTTGGTGTTTCTGAGTACCAGAGCCTCCTTGGCCTTTTGACTCTGAGAGGGCTTGCTTCTGCTGCTTGATGCTGTTCTGGTAATGCTCGGTGGTAAGAGCACTACTTACTAGTTCTTCTGAAGTTTGCGGCCTATGGACGCCGCTGGCCACATTAATTGCTATCTCCGGCCTTAGCATTTTGAGCATTAACCGGACTCGTTCTCTTTCAGTGCTGACTAGTTCGGGGCACAGACGAGCCAGTCTGTTGAATTTCTTCACGGCCTCCTCAACTGAAAGGTTGCCCTGACGAAATTTAGTGAACTCGTCGTAGTGGCGGTTTATGACCCGCATGTGAAAGAACTCCTCGAAGAATTCTCTTTCGAAGTCGGCCCATGTGATTTGGTTCACTGGCCGCTTCACTTTAATTTTCTCCCACCACATATGTGCATCTCCTGTCAGTCAGAAGGAGATGCACTTCACTTTTTCATACTCTGGCCAGTCCAAAAGCTCCATCGTACTTTCCAGTGTTTTGAACCAGGCTTGGGCATCCCATGGTTTGTTAGTGCCTGAGAAATTCTCTGGCTTGATTTTCTGCCACTGGATCAGATAAGCTTCTCTCTTTGCCCCTGCTGCTGGGGCTACTGGTGCTGTAGGTTGGACTGGTGGAACCTCTATCACTACTGGGGTTGCTAGGTTAGGTTCTGGAGTGACAATGGGAGTGTTCTGCTGATTAGCCCTTAGGATGGCTATCTCCTGTTGCTGTTCAGCTAGTTGTTTCTGTAACTGAGCCACTACTGCTGTAAGGTCTGGGGGAGACACTGAGCTGCCTGCCTCTTGTTGGGGCTCAGTAGCTGATGTCTTTCTAACTGGGCGTCCTCGTACCATTTTCTAAGGAAATAGAGGACATACATAACTAATACTATCATATTTGCATAACTATTATTATCATGTTAAATACCATCATATATAAATATGCTTTAGTTATTCATGTACATGCAAGCAAGAAACATAACTAAAGTGAGAGGTATTCTTACTTGGAAGCTGCAGGCTCAATGCTGATGTGTGTGTGAGGAAGTATGGAACTTGCTCTGATACCACTCTATAACGCCCTGCCTCCTACTGTCTAGGCTGTAAGGCCGAGGGTTACATTATGCTAACTATTCTTGTGCGGAAAAGAAAAGACTGCACTAATTAAAAAGTCTCTACTATTTACTATGAACTCTGGTAATTATTCTTAGAGTATACTTCTGAGGCTGTACACATGCTAAAGGAGGGGACTTAACTTCCTATTATTGGAGTGTATAATGAAAGCCTAAGCTTTGTAAACATTCATTATGAATAAAGAATCACATTTGGTCAAATTGTCTACATTTAGTTGTAGTTGTTCAATTAATTTATACTGTAGATAACATAGTATGTGGTGTCACATGCAGAAGATGATGTTATCAGTACCTTATAAATTATAAACAGTAGCTCACGACCAAAATGGAAAGGAACAAACCATTAGAAGGTTGTAGTGTAATTAGGTATCAGTTTATCTTGACTGTATAATTACACTAGTACACTTAGAGTGTATTGAGTAGGACCATTTGAGGTCGTTTCTTTTATACTGAATTTATAAAGAAACAAAGACCTCGGTTATTATGGAAGTGTGTGCTCTTAATCCTAATATAATAACAAGCACATATATTTGATATTTATTTCTTTAATTTATCAGTGGGTGAGATTTAGTTCGATGAATCAATAAGCCCGATAAGTTGGGAAATGATATCACTTATAGTGTGTGTTGTTGATTATAGAAGGAAACTGTGTCCTAGAGATACTAGGTTGATAATGTCCCCAAGAGGAGCTCATAAGGATTGTCATGTTAAACCCTGCAGGTGGACTTAGTCCGACATGACGATAAGGTTAAGTGGTACTACTCTTGGACTTAGATATTAATTAAATGAGTTGTCAGTAACTCACTTAATTAGTGGACATTCGATATCTTAAACACAGGGAGACTAACACACTCATAATAAGAAGGAGCCCAAAAATGTAATTTGGTATTGGTGCGGTAGTTCAATAATAGTTCTCTAGTGGAATGAATTATTATTGATAAAATTGAGTTGTGTGTTCGGGGCGAGCATGGGATGCTTAATTTTATCGGGAGACCAAAACCAATTCCTCCTCTCGGTCCCTATAGTAGCCTCTTATTTATAGAGTACTATACCCACCTATACCCACCTTCTATACCCACTAATAGGGGGCCGACCAAGCTAGCTTGGGAATCAAGCTAGGGCCGGCCTAGGTATAAGATTGGGTGGCCGGCCCTAACTTGAACCCAAGCTAGTGGGGGCCGACCAAATTAAATTAAAAAGAAATTTTAATTTTAATTTTATTTATGTGGAAGAAATAATTTATTAAAGAGAATTAAAATTAAAATATCTCTCTTGTAAAAGATCTACAAAAGATTAAAGAAAGAGATTAGATCTCTTTCCTTATTTGTAGATTGGTGAGATATTTTATTTTCTCTTTAAAATTATTCACATGTTGATAAAATTAAAATTATAGAAATTTCCTTTTATCAACCATGAAGAGATTTTTAAAGAGAAATTTTATTTTTTAAAATTTCCGGAAACAAATTAGGAAGTTTTAATTGTTGATTAAAACTTGTCTAATTTACCTCCTTTGATGTGGCCGGTCATTAGAGATTAATTGGGAAAATTTTATTTTATTTTTCTCAATTAAATCATGTCAAGGGAATTAAGGAAATTTTATTATAATTAAATTTCCTAATTTGCCTAGGCCAAGGAATATAAAAGAAGGGGTGAGGGTGCCTTCATGTGATAACCCTCTATTATTCTTCCTCTCCTATTCTTTGGTGTGGCCGGCCAACATCTTCTTCCTTTCTTCCTCTTTGTGGTGGCCGAAATTCTCTATTGCTTGGAGCTCTTGTGGAGGCCGGATACTACTTGGAGAAGAAGAAGAAGAAGGAGAGAAAGCTAGCATATCTTGGAGCTTAGTTGGTGTCGAATTCTTCATCCTTGGTTAAGCTTCTTTTGTGGCCGAACCTAGCTAGGAGGAGAAGAAGGTGGTTGGTGGTTTCTCATCTCGGAAGATCGTTGCCCACACAACGTCCGAGGTTAGAAAAGGAATACGGTAGAAGATCAAGAGGTTTTTCTACAAGGTATAACTAGTAATTTTTCTTTCCGCATCATACTAGTTATTTATGGAAATAATACCAAATACAAGAGGCTTACGTTCTAGAATTTCGAATATGTTTTTCGATGTTGTGTTCTTTTGTTTTTTCTTTTCCTTGTGATTTGATTGTTCTTTTCGGTTAACCTAAAGTTATTTTAGGAAATTAAATATTAGATTTCTATAAAAGGTTTTGTCTAGTCGGTGGTGGTTGCTCCCATATCCAAGAAGGTCGTGTGCCTCGCCACGTCAGTACTGGGAACCAATTATGGAAATTAATATTTAATGGAATTAATAACTTAAGGTGATTTGGGTCGAACGTGTTAAGTTCCGCAGGAGATCCAAGTCAAAACCTAAAAGAACAAATAGATTAAGTTTTGGATCAAACGTGTTAAGTTCCGCAGGTGATCCAAAATTTAATTTAAAAGAACACATGGTAGCTAGGAAAAGGTTCAGATCTTTGTACAAAATTTTGTACAGTGGAACCTCTAGGCTTTCCGAGTAGCAACCAACACCTATTTGGTCAAAATCTGAATTTGAGCACTTCTAGCTGAAATCAGACATTCCAATCGATCAACTGATCAATTGGAGTTGTCTGATCGATCCACTGATCGATTTAACTCGCTACTGTACGCGGGGTCAAACCTGGATCGATCGGCTGATCGATCCAATCTGGTCAATCGATCCAGAGATCGATTCAGAAGCTCTCTGTTCACGGGATTAAATTCCCGATCGATTGGCTAATCGATCCATGGCCGATCGATCAGCTGATCGACTCATCAGCTCTCTGTATGCGACATATCACGCTTCGATCGATCGGCTGATCGATCGAGGCTCCCCAATTGATTAGCTAATCGACTCACTAGCCTTTTGTATGCGAGGACTTCTCCCAATCGATCGGCTGATCAATTGAGGATTGCTCAATCGATTGGTTGATCGATTGGGTTTCTGATTTCCGTAGAAATCAGACCCGACCTCATACAGAATTTTCAGAAATTCAACTACAACCACCACACTATTACTAGGCATGCCATTACTCACGGTTAACTATCTACTATCATGACAAATAACAATCTAAGCATAACATAGTGTATACTCTCATGAATCAAGACACTTAACATCTAAAAGTGCAAAAAAGTAATACTATATGAAGTACTAAGTTCTTAATTTGCTAATTTCCCCCAAGGATCTTTATTCCAGGTTCCTTCTCACACACATCTTCATCGCATTGCCTCCAGCCTCCGCTATTCCATCTTTCCTTTACCTTTATCTGCAATATAAGGAAAAATGCAACTATAAGCTTGAGAGCTTAGTAAGAAACCATCTACCTCACAAAAACATGCAGTTACGGAAATCATGTTTTTTCTTTTTAAAAGATATTATGCTGATATGCAAGCTGAGAATCATACTAGGAATGCTAAAACATGGCACATGAGCATGTAAATCATGGCAATCAAGAACTAAACATAAAGATGTCTGCTATATCAATAGAAAACTGAACTGAAGCTAAGCTGAATTCACTTATCTGTTTTGTGAAGTTTGGAAAAAAAACTATTTTCGTAAATAGGTAAAAATACTAAACATGCTGCTGATGGGCCCGACAACTGTACTTGCTGTGCGTACATCCCTAACTAGGCCCGAGGTAGCAAATCCCGAATCTAGTAGGGTTACTAGGTTATCTAAACCTAGGGACGACTATGGGAGCCCAACCCAAGGACAACTGAAGTCTAGTACAGTGCCACTGATAAAGTAAAATACTGTTTATAACTGATTTATCATATCTTGATTTGTACTAGGTTATCTGAACCTAGAGCTAGGTTATCTGAACCTATAGGCGACTATGGGAGCCCACCCATTGGACCGTAGTCCCATATCACTGAAGCAAGGCTATATATGCTAATTAAAATGCATCTAGGGCATTTAACTGAGCTATTAAAATGCTTACTGTAGCATTTAACTATTCTAGGCATTTTATCGAGCACTTGGTGTGCTCTAATTCTGCATATGGCTGAACTGAGAACATAAAAGTGAACTAAGGGCATAAAAACATACAATTAGCTACTTATACTGCAGGTGAGGGGTTACTTACATCGTGCGCTAATTTTCTTACGAATCTGATCGCTAGTTTTCCGGAGAAGAAGATCTTTCCGACGATCTTCTTACGTCTATACTTTCTTCTCGCGGAGGGGGATGTCCTCGTGCCGGAGTTGTCGTCGGAAGGTGTTCCTACGCTCCTAGGGATGAAACCCTAGGTCTCCTTGGACTTGGGCGCCGAGAGGGTGCGGGATAAGAGGGGTTCGGCGGTGAGGGTTTGAGGGAAAGGGAGTTGTCGTTTTGAAAATAATAACTCTTCTCTTAATTACCTATTTATATTAAGTAATTAATACATCCCAACTAAACCTTAAGTATAATTGTTCTCCTTTCCTTTCAGCACACCCCTACTGGGGCCCCTTGGTTACTAAAGTTATTTATAAGGCATAGAGTCTAATAGGTCTCGGGTTCGATTCCCGCTTAAGCTGTTTTATGTTTTTATTTATTTTTGCTACTTCGGCTATTCTAAAAATTCCAGAAAAATATCCTAAAATTCCAGAAAAATAATAAAATATTTCTAAAATAACTTTGAGAATTTTCGGGAGTTACAATCTGGCTAAGTGTAACTGACCGAAGCTATCATTAATGAATCCTAACCAGTTAGACCAAGGTTTTGTACTAAGTCAAGTGGATAGGACTATTTGGAAAACCTCGAAGGCATGGTTACTTTAATGAAGTCCGAGTGACTCACCATAGCCCAGAAGTTTATCCAGAGAACGCCTATTTGTTGAACTCAAAGCTAAACCTGAATTTAACACAAGTTAAAAACAAACCCTAAAATTGAACCTAATTCATCTCACAAAATTATAGGATTCCCTGATTGAAAACATAGATCGGGTGAGATAACTAAGAAATTAAAATTAAATTAAATTAAAATTTAAATTAAATTAAATTTAATTAAAATTAAATTAAAATTAAATTAAAATTAAATTAAATTAAATTAAAATTAAATTAAATTAAATTAAATTGAATTAAATTAAATTAAAATTAGATTAAAATTAAATTAAATTAAAATTAAATTAAATTTAAATTTAAATTTAAATTTAAATTTAAATTTAAATTTAAATTTAAATTAAATTAAAATTAAATTGATCTAGCGGTAAGAACAGGGGACCCCCGTTCCAAGAAGTCGACGCCACGTGGAGGTCAAAGGGTTAACAGGACTATCGGAGAAGGGTGGACCGACCGACCGACCGGAAAAGGTTGGACCGACCGGCTACCGGTGTCTAACTGAAGTCAAAGGCACCCCGGAGGGAGTTAGGGTTCTGACGCTCATGTTGAACAGGATCGTACGGCCGAGGGGGTAGCCCGCTCGGCCGAAGGCATAAAGTAGCAATACTGCTAAGTCTCCACAGAGCACACTATTGGGAATCTCTCAAGTAGACCAGCAAATGTGACCGGTCGGACGAGAGGGGACTGCCGACCGGTCGGATGCTCGGCATGGAGTAAGAAGAGAAAAGGACAAGGAAACATCTTCTGACAGCGGATATGTCCAACGAGCAAGCCATACGCAGGATCTTATGACAGAGGGTTCCGCTGTCCCATCAGAGACGTGCTCGGACTGTAGCAATATGGTGTCAGGTAAGCTTTTCTGACAAGCCCATACTGAGGTATGGGTTGAGGACACGTATTCACCTCGGTATGTGTGCGTGAGCCCCTTCCCAGCTCTATATAAGGAGCCTCACACTTCGCCAGAGGTACGCATTCTACGATATTCGGAGTCACTTCTTTGTTGTCCACTTGCCTGACTTGAGCGTTGGAGGGTCGTCGCCGGGAACCCCTTCCCGGCCCGACTTCTTTGCAGGTTCGTCGGAGCTTCATACGACCAGTCGGAGATCTACGTCAGCAACTAGGAGAGCGCCACGTGCCCAGCGTCCGTTAATTCAGCGATTCGGACAGGATCATAAATTAAAATTAAATTAAATTTAAATTTAAATTAAATTAAATTAAATTAAATTAAATTTAAAATTAAATTAAATTAAATTTAAATTTAAATTAAATTAAATTTTAAATTAAATTAAATTAAATTAAATTAAATTTTAATTAAAATTAAATTAAATTAAAATTAAAGTAAATTAAATTAAATTAATTAAAATTAATTAAAATTAAATTAAATTAAAATTAAAATAAATTAAAATTAAAATTAAATTCAACTTAAATTTTTTTTCTTAAAAATTCATTTTAAAAATTAAACTTAATTTTTTTTTCTTAAAAATTCATTTTAAAAATTAAACTTAAATTTTTTTTAACTTAAAAATTCATTTTAAAAATTAAAATTAAATTTTTTTTAACTTAAAAATTCATTTTAAAAATTAAACTTAAATATTTTTACGTAAAAATTTATTTTAAAAATTAAACTTAAATTTTTTTTTAACTTAAAAATTTATTAAACTTAAACTGTTTTTAACTTAAAAATTTATTTTAACTTAAAAATTTATTTTAAAATTAAAACTCAAATTTTCTTTAACTTAAAAAATTTATGTTAAAATTAAAACTTAAATACTTTAACTTAAAAATTTATCAAAACATTTTTTCAATAGTTAGACTAACCCCAATTCCTACCTATTGTAGGAAACTAAGTGGATTTTAGATAGTGGTTGCTCCAAACACATGACTGGATATCACAAAAAATTCACTCAACTCACCTACAAAAGCCTAGGAACAGTTGCCTTTGGGAACAATGGCAAACTCAAGGTAATTGGTATAGGTAACATAGTACTAAAAATTGACTTTATTATTACAAATGTTTTACTTGTTGAAAATTTCAAATATAATCTCTTGAGTATCAGTCAACTGTGTGATACTAGGTATAAAGTTAGGTTTTTAGCTACAAAATACTTAATCAAACACCTAGACAACCCTAACATAAGCCTAAAAGGGTTTAGAAAAGACAACATCTATGCAATCAACTTAACCAGTTTTTCAATTGAGTGTCACTTAACACAAAAAGAAGAAACCTGGTTATGGCATAGAAGGATGTCACACACAAATTTTAGAAATATAAGTAAACTAAATGGATTAGTTAGAGGTCTACCAAAATTACCTAACTTAGACTCGACCATATGTAATACTTGTCAAAACAGACAAAATCCACCCACAAACCAACTAATCAATCACAAACCAACTCAATACTAGAACTATTATACTTAGACTTATTTGACTCCCATGGAGTCAAATCAATAAATGGAAGCCTATACTGTTTAGTGATAATAGATGACTACTCTAGGTTCACTGGGTAAAATTCTTAAAAAATAAGGACAAAGCTTTTGAAATTTTTAGGGTTACAAATCAAACAAACAAATGAAGGTAATTACATTTATCAACAAAAATATACTAAGGAATTACTTAAGAAATTTGAAATGGAAAACACCAAAGAGATGAAAACACCTATGGCAGTAAACACAATCCTAGATGATGATCCCAATGGAAAACCAATTGATCTAAAATATTATAGGAGTGTCATAGGTAGCTTACTATACTTAACTGCAAGTCGACCAGATATCTTATTTACAGTAAGTATGTGTGCGAGATACCAAACCTGTGCTCAAGAATCCCATCTGACTCAAGTCAAAAGAATCTTTAGATACCTTAAAAAAACAACAAATGTAGGCATTTGGTATCCTAGGACTAATAACTTTGAATTAATAGGGTACTCTGACTCAGTTTATGCTGGATGCAAGTTAGACCGCAAAAGCACAAGTGACGGATGTCAATTATTAGGTCCATCACTTGTCAGCTGGTTTAGTAGAAAGCAACATTGTGTTGCCCTGTCTACAACTGAGTCAGAATATATAGCAATAGGAGAGTGTGTCGCATAATTATTATGGATGATGCACACCCTAAAAGACTTCAACTTGAACCTCACAAATGTCAAAGTTTTAATTGACAACATTAGCTGACAACTAACAAAAAAATCCAGTGCATCATTCCAGAACTAAACATATTGAAATTAGACATAACTTCATCAGGGATCATGTTACTAAAGGGGACATTGAACTCAAATACATTGAGTCCAAATCCAATTTAGCTGACATATTCACAAAACCACTCTCTGAAAGTGAATTTAGCAATCTGCGTAGACAGTTAGGAATGTGTTTAATAGACTAGGATTTTTAAAATTCAACATTGTTTTCAAATTGACTGCTTTAAAATTCTAGGTTAAATTTGTTTTCATTTGTTTTAAAACCTTCCAACTTTTAGAATTTCAAAACAACTTTAGCCTTAGACTAGAAAAATTCCCTTAGAAATCATGTTCCCCTAGGACTAGCATTTGAACATCTCACCAACACCCTAGGATTACCTTGCTTGTGATTGACAAACTTAGAAAGGGGTGAGATGTATAGGCCAATTGTCTGGACTTAAGATGCTTATGTCAGTGCATCGATATAAGTCTGGGCGTTAAATACAAAACCAACATTAATCAAGTTAAGATATTCAGCTTAGTCAACCACTAACTGATCACAATAAACTTAACTTGACTAACCAAGTGAAAGCTGCCATCTTCTGATAGTCAGTAAGTAACTAATTGGTTAGACAGTTATTTTAGATGTCAGGCTTAGAGGGAGAATTATTTAGTCTCATATTTATGTTTGGTTTTGAAAATCTTACTTTTGAAAAATAATCTTTATAAAGCTTATGTTTAAAACGGTGTTTTAACTTTACAAGCTTATTGTCGTAAATTACAATAATTGAATCTAGCCTTAAAGTTTGATTTGAAAATTAAACTTCACCTCATTTTGAAAATCTGGATTTTGCAAACTTAGACTTGAAAAATAAATTTTAATTAGTTTCGAAAAGTAAATTTAACAAACTTAGTGCTGAAAAATCTTAATCAGTTTTGAAAAATAGAATTAGATTTGAAATTTTTTATCTGGAAACTTACGTTTTGCTAATCTACTTTTGAATACTAGCTTCTATAAAGTAAATTTTTAAATTAGATTTTACAAACTAAGGTTTTGAAAACTGATTTTTGAAAATTTTAAACCTTGAAATTTTGATTTTAAACAGAAACTTACTTTGAAAATTTAATCTTAAAATTATTCAAAATGTACTAAAATGCTAAGTTATGTTGCTAAATTAGCTATTTTCAAAACTTAGTTATTTTACAAAAGTTAAGAAACAAAAGCTAAGTTACTATTTAAACTCCCCCAAGTTAACCTAACATCATTTCCTACAGTTTTTTATCCTGTACTGTTGAATGGTTAATTTGTCTTCCTTATTTGATGAATGCCAAAGGGGGAGGGATAGGTGGTTAAGTTAGAAAAATAAAATTAAAAACTAACTTAAACCTCATGCTAGAACAAAATGTTTAATCTTTTTCTCGCATATTTTTACTAACTTAACCAGGTTGTCATTCCATCAAAAAGGAGGAGATTGTTGGTGCGATTAGCACTAACGGTCTAACTCAAGTTTTGATGAATGACAAATCAGGTTAAGTTAGGTTTGTTGTGATCTAACACTCTGACCGAGTGTGCAGACGAAGTCCAAGCGGGTCGACGGGCTAACCGGACACTTGGCGAGAAGTCCAACTAGGTCAAAGGGCTAATCGGATAGCTGGCGAGAAGTCCAAGCGGGTCGACGGGCTGACCGGACGCTTGGCGAGAAGTCCAGACGGGTCAAAGAGCTGACCGGACGTCTGGCATGTAAGTAAGGTAAGTCACTAGAGGGGAGTGACTGTGAGGACGCGTTCCCAGGAAGGGAACATTAAGCGTCGATCCGGCTTAGATCCATTTCGGATATCTAAGTCGAGATCGTGACTAGATTCCGGTCTCGGAAAGACGGAATCTAAGTCATACTTTTTATATTAAACCTATAAACTGTGCTAACACTTTGTTTTACAGGATATACCTTATCTATTTGCCTCGGACTAACCTTGTCTTGCAGGAAAGCTATCTTCTGGAGAAAGGTGGTCCGGGCGCCCGGGAGGTGAATTTTATCTAGATCGCGCGTCGCCACGTGGAGCTCGTTGGTTGGACCTGTCACGTCTCACCAGGGCGCCCGGAAGGGATCCGGGGTGCCCCGAGCCTCATATAAAAGGAGGGTCAGAGGGGAGCTTCAAAACAACAACTAAAAGAAAGTCTTCTACTGCTTGCTCTGCTGCTCTGCGCTCTTGCGACACTAACAAAGCTCCGACAACACGCTCCTTCCCTTTTTGGTTAAATTCTTGTCGGTATTTGCTTTATTTCCATTAGCATTCCTGTACTTTAATTTGTAACAATTTTCGAACTGCTAGTGATTGTCCACCAAAAGCACCCTTGTGTGCGGGCCTTGGAGTAAGAGTTGACATAGGCTCCGAACCAAGTAAAACCAGCTTGTGTTAGCATTGTCCTTTTATTTCCGCCGCGCGTAACTCTTTTCGAACGATTTTGTTTATCGATATTCACCCCCCCTCTATCGAATCTCACGGTCCAACACTTTCATTCTTAGCAACTTCTGTGCTCTCAAAGTGTAAAAGGCTTCTCCGCCTTCAAAGAATGAGACGTTTCTAGTGAGCTTTCCAACCGCCTTTGATTAACAACCATCTCGGTGTAACCAAGTAAAATAGCTGAGTCGTCTCTCTTTTTGTTTCTGTCATTTAATCTATAATACTCTTGTTGCTTTTATTTTGAGTTAAAGTTCTTTGAGGAGGGTATACTTTTTGAGTGACAGACAATTCACCCCCCTCTTGCCGGTCCCGCTGAACCAACACACACTTCCATTTCATTGCAAATATTCAGAAATCCAAGTTCCCTAGGTTCATCAATAGGTTTCGATCAAAACTCATTAATGAACTTAGAGAACTCTGATCGGGCTCATTCCAACTTATGTAGTTTTATGCAATGTCTAGGAGCTCAAATATGCCATCAATTATCATTGTAAAGGATTTCCAACATTGGTCAAAAGGTTTAGAAAGTTTCAAACTTTTGTGTCAATTGACACGGGCCTATAACTTCGTGTAGGACACTCAAGACTAGGATTTCTCACCTATATTCCTTCTACATACTCTATACTTCTATCTCATTGTAAAATTTTAGAAATTTAAGTCCTCTAGGTCCATAAATAAGTTTCGGTCAAAATTTATTGATGGACCTAGAAAGCACTAATCAAACTCATTATAACTCCTATGAATTTATTAGGTGAACCTGAATCCAAATAAGTCCTTGTATACTCTTTTAAATCCCTCACAAAAGTCCTTGCATCACTGTAATGTTGATTTCTAAAGACTAGCACCATTATGTTGCTAGTCTTCGGAAACTAGTATCACAATGTATGATCAGAACTTACATTGTGGTGTTGATCTTTAAAAATTAACACCATAATAAGTGAAACCAGTACTAAAGTAATTTTTATTTTATTTTTAATTATTTTTTATTAATAAAATTAGTTCATGTTATTCATTTTAATTTTAATTTATATGCTTTTATAATTAGATATTAAAAAATAGAAAAAATAATTTTAATATTTTATTAACCTCAAAATAAATAAATTTAGAGAATAATATAATTTAAAAGAAAATAGAGAAATAAAAGATAGTATACATCATGGAGATAAGAAATAGAAGAGAATAAGTGTTACCATGTAAATAAAGAGAAAAAATAGAAGAAAAAGATTATTACATGTAAAAGAAAGAAAGGAACGGTAATTAGGGCTGTAAATAAGTCGAGTCGAATCGAGCTTTGAGATATTCAAGCTTATTTGATAAGATAACCAAGTCGAGCCGAGCCGAGTTTAAAATGAACCAAGCTTTTGAAATGAGTGTTCAAGCTTGGCTTAGTTTATTTTTTATGAGCTTGAGCTTGTTTGAAGCTGAGCTTGAGCTTGGTTCGTTTAGATGTAATCAAGCTCTCAATTCAAGCTTGGCTTGAGCTTGGTTCGAGTTTAGTTCGTTTAGATGTTATCAAATTCTCAATTCAAGTTTGTTTGAAACTTTTAGTTGTTTGATTGGTTATTGAGCTTGATAATTTAAAATTATTTTTTTTATTTTATTTTATTGTTTATTTAACATATTGAAAAGAATTTTATTAATGAATATGGTTTGTGAACATGATTCACGAGCGTTGTTCACGAACGTTAACGAGCTGAGCACATATGTGTTCAAGCTTGTTTCTTTAGCTTAACGAGTTGTTCAAGCTTATTTGTTTAATTAATCTTATGTATATTGAACGAACATAAACAAACTCTTACTAAGCCAAACGCCAAGCTTTTTCATGAACGCTTGGTTCATTTACAACCCTAACGGTAATTTCCAAAAGGTGTATCCAAGATTTTAAATCTACTAAAAGGCGCATGCTACGTTGTTATTTACCAAAGGATGTATCTTTTTACAGTACTTTTCCCATTCTACCCTCTTGATTACTTTTTTTTATTTTCTCTGTCATCTTTCTATCTCTTCTCTTTCCTCCCATACATGCAACGTTTCTTTTGTTTCCTCTCCTCTTTTTTCCTCTCTTTTGCATGTCGATTCTTATAAAAATATTTAAACACTTCTGAGAAGCCGAAATAAATAATGGATAGCATATTTCAACTCCTTATAACTCCAGAAATCCACAGGAACTGAAATAGATGCAATCGGAGCTCTCTAGGTCCATTAGTGGGTTTTGGTCGAAATCTACTAATGGGCATAGAGAGCTTCGATTGTATCCATTTCAGTTCCTGTGAATTTCTGGAGTTGCAAGAAATTCAAATATGCTATCCATTGTTTATTTTGGCTTCTTAGAGGTGTTGAAATGTAATAAGGAAAAATCGCCAAAATTCTTTACGTTGGGCCTGATATTATTTTATATCAGGACCACATTGGGTCTGATATGATTCCATATCAGGCCCAACGTAGAGAATTTTGGTGATTCTTCTTTATTACATTTTAACATTTCTGAGAAGCCGAAATAAATAATAGATAACATATTTAAACTCCTTGCAATCTCAAAAATCCATAAGAACTGAAATGGGTACAATCGGAGCTCTATAGGTCCATAAGTGAATTTTTACCAAAATACACTGATGGACCTACAGAGCTCCGATTGTACTCATTTCAGTTCTTGTGGATTTCTGGGGTTGTAATGAGTTCAAATATGTTATCCATTATTTATTTCAACTTCTCAGCGGTGTTAAAATGTAATAAGAAAGAATCACCAAAATTCTTCACGTTAGGCCTAATATCGAATGATATCAAGCCTAATGTGGGTCTGATATCATTCTATATCAGCCTCAATGTGGAGAATTTGAGTGATTATTCTTTATTATATTTTAACACCTCTAAAAAAATAGAAATAAATAATGGATAGCATATTTGAACTTCTTGCAACCTCAAAAATCTACAGGAACTGAAAATGGATGCAATCAGAGTTCTATAGGTCTATCAATGGGCAAAACCCACTGATAGACCTAGAGAGCTCCGATTATATCCATTTCAATTCCTGTAGATTTATGAGGTTGCAACAAGTTCAATATGTTATCCATTGTTTGTTTCGGCTTCTTAGAGATGTTAAAATATTTTTAAAGAATCGACGTGTAAAAGAGAAAAAAAAAAGAGGAAAGAGAAAAATATTGTCTACGTAGGAGGAAAGAAAAGAGAGAGAAATGACAGAAAAAATAAAAAAAAAATAATCAAGAGAGTAGAATGGGGAAAACATATAAAAAAGTACATCCTTAAATAAATAATAAAATAACATGTGTCTTTTGATAAATTTAAAAATTTGAATACGGCCTCTGGTAAATTACCGAAAGGAAAGAGAAAAAAAATCAATAATTATCTAGAGGTAAAATTGAAATTAAATGTACATTTTAGATATTTTCAGATTTTAGATGCATCTTTTAGAAAATTACCGTGGAGAGTTGGAATTGAGAGTGACTAAATTAGGGGTGAAAAAATCTTTAAATACAATAGGTCTTCGGATTGGACAAATCTGTATAATTATTTATTTTGTTAATGAAATTATATCGTACTATCCGAATACTAATAAAATAGGAGAATGTTCTATAAAAATCCGAATCGTCACTGCACCTGTAGTTTTAAAATTATACAAATCAGAAAATAAAAAAAAATGCAATTTATTATTATTATATTAAAAAACACTTTTACAAACTATCAAAACAAAACTTCATCTATAAATTAATTAAAATTATTGTTTTGATTAAAATTGCATTACCTTAAAGCTATTTTGACCCAAACTACTTTACAATTATTTAGACCAAAATTATTCTAACTTTTAAGTTATTTTGATTTAGCTATCAAAATTACTCCAAGACAATTTTAATTTAGAATCATTTTGATTAAATTTAGATTAAAATAGTATCACCTTGGAGTTGCTCTAAAATGGTATGATTTTATACAAAATATTTTAGACAATAAATTATAAATAAATCATTATTTTGATAAATTTTAAAATAGGAGTGTCCTTCGAAGATAAGGAAAAGAGGATATTTTCTTTACATTTTTTACTTTATAAAAAATGTACCTTGAAGGATTTTATTAAGCTGATTTTAATTATTTATATTGTTAAATACTATAATATGATGATTTTAAAGTCTAATAGAATAAAATTATATATTTTTCATATTACAATTTTTTTTTATCATCTATATAAGTTTTTTAATTAGCTCGGTAAAATCGTTTGGAAAGTGATTGATAAAAAAACTATATAGAAAAGATAATTACTTAACCTTTGATTTGTATCATTTAGTGGAAAAAAGAATTTTAAAACTTGAAACACTTTAAAAACATGATAACTTAATTCCTAGTTTACCTCACACTTAACTCTCTTCTGAGTTTAAATTTATATGCATCTTCTTTAAAATGTTACACGAATTGAATATCTTCATTTTACCAATATGAAATTATGAATTAAATATAAAATATAATTTTAATTCTATTTCTACGACTATATATATATTCATAATGAATCATTCGACAATTAATATCTGAACTTAACCAGCACCCTCATATAGATACAGTAGATCATTTATATAATAATTTTGTGCCCCCTTAAGGTGATATGGTGGTTAAAGTATGAGAGGTTGTCATATGAGGATCTGGGGTCAAAACTTGACGTGTTTGAACATACCTTACCCATATGCCTTGCCACTTATACTAATGGTCAGTAGCCACCTAAGATTTACCTCTTTTGTGTTCATCTAAAAATACCTTTTGTCATATTATTTTATATTAACATACACAGAAAGTAAATCACATATTACTATTAATTTTTCGAATAATGACTAGCATGTCGATTTGTACAGGATAGCTGTTAGCCCCTTAGACTTAACGGCATGGCTGGGTGCAAGGATTGGCTCGTTGCTCCTTACATCCAGCATAGTGGGCATGTGCGCAAGACATGCCAAGCAGCGGGTGAATTTGTGGCAGTGCGCGGGCGTTGTCCAAGCACAAGTCGAGTGGGAGGTCGACTTGACAGTGGCAAACAGATGCGAAGAACGAACGCGCGGAATCAGAGCATTTGGCCCAAGCATGGCTTGCAGAATTCGTGAGCCATGGCATAGAGCGGATGCATGTAATGCAATATGAGAGGAAAGATGCAGCAAATGGGCTACTTCGGGCCAAGCCCATGAGGCATAACCATGGGCCAAGCACAGGGGTGCGTGCTGGCCTTTGACATGGCGCCAAGGTAACAATGAGGTGGCTGGCGGTTTGGGACATGTGGCATGGTAGTTGAAGCAACTACCATGCAACTGCTTGTAAACTGCCAAACCAACCCTGCCTATGGATTATAAATAGGCATGGGTGTGGCAAAGGCAAGACACAAGAGAGATTGTATTAGCATTCTGCCAAGAGAGTCACTTGTAATCCTTTGAGTGTTAATACAAAAAGGTTGGGAGTTTTCCTGTACGTTGGTTTGTCTTGTTAGTGTTTGTCTTGTGCATTCTCTAGCACATTGGTGGTGCAACTCGGAGGCTGAATCAAGTGGGGTGCTTGGTCACCTCGCAGGAAATTTCTAAGGCAGAAATTACCCCTGTGACAATTGGTATCAGAGCACAAATTCATGGCTGGTGGCAACCACGAGATTAGAGAAAGGCTTTCTTCTGTGGAAGCCTTGCTTGGTGTGGTACCGGATGGAGAGGATGTTTGCAATCTGGTTGCAAGGATCCTCAACTTGGAAGCAAATCTGGAGCAAATCCAAGAATCTCTTATAGAGGAGATGACGCAAATACGGAAGAATAATGAGGATCTTCGCTATGAAATCATTGTTCTGCGAAGAGCAATGACTTCTAGTGTTGAAACGGGGCCTCAACGTCGATTTGTAAGAGTTCCTGAACCAAAGTCTTTTGGAGGCACGTAGAGTGCCAAGGAACTCGAAAATTTTCTGTGGGACATGGAGCAATACTTTGTTGCTGCCAAAGTGCCTGAAACCGAGAAAGTAACAATCGCTAGCATGTACCTTATAGGTGATGCAAAACTCTGGTGGCGGACTCGCATGGTGGATGATGCAAATGCGGGCCGACAGAAGATTGATATGTGGGATCGGTTGAAAAAGGAAATGAATGACCAATTCCTTCCAGGCAACACTTCCTGGATTGTGCGCGACGACTTGAAACGTCTCAAACAGAGCGATTCTGTGCGAGACTATGTCAAAGAATTTAATTCTTTGATGTTAGACATTCAGACTATGTCCGAAGAGGATAAACTGTATAACTTCTTGTATGATTTACAACCTTGGGCGCAAGTTGAACTTCGTAGGCAAAACGTGAAGGATTTGCCTAGTGCAATTGTTGTTGCCGATGCCTTGGTGGACCTTCGCGTGGGCAAGGAAAATCTGAACACTTCTTCATCTTCCAAGTCAAATTTTATCCACAAGGATAAGAAAGGAGATTGGAAGAAGGAAGTCAAGAAGGATGCCAAAAAGAAGGATTCGAGGAACAACCATGGCAAAGGAAAAACGGAATATTCGGCTGCTCGAGGGAAAGACAACTTGAAGAATCAGGGTTGTTTCTTATGCAATGACCCTCATTTTGCCAAGGATTGTCCGAAACGCGAGAAGCTAAACGCCTCCTATTGGGTGATAAAGGGGAAGACTATGAACAGGAAGTTGCTACTCTTGTCAACCCCTTACAATTGCTCAATACACTTGTTGATTATGAGTCCATTGAATTACTAATCAATATGTCAGAGGACATGGTGCGGGCTCATTCTCTACTCCTGCACATTTCTGTGATGTTGAACGGGAAAAGTGCATATGCTATGGTGGATACAGGGGCTACTCATACCTTTGTATCTGCCAAACTGGTGTAAGACTATGGACTGTCAATAAGAAAATGCCCAAAATACATCAAGTCGGTGAATGCCAAGGCGTAAGTAGTTGTTGGTATGACCTATAATGTACCTTTAACTGTTGGCACTTGGGTGGGGAAAGTAAATATGATGGTGATTCCACTTGAAGATTTCCAAATCATACTTGGTATGAATTTCTTACGAAAAACGAAGGTGGTGCCCACGCCTCACTTAGATGGAGTGATGGTAATGCAAGAGTCCAATCTATGCTTCATACCTGTTGTGCATCCTTACAGAAAGGACCAGAAAAAGGGGAAGACCAACATCATATATGCCATATCATTGGAGAAAGGCTTGAGGCAGGGCGAAACAACTTATTTGGCTGCCTTGATCGATGCGAAACCAGACCAGAATGTTGAATTGTCAGTGGGTGTTCAAGACATTCTGTCACAATTTGAAGACGTGATGCCTTCGGAGTTGCCGAAATACTTACCACCAAGGAGAAATGTCGATCACCAAATCGAGTTGAGCCTTGGTGTTATTGTTAGTTAGAGCCCTAGAGCCAATCATTTGATGATTGTATGGACTCATTGTATCATATTCTTGTATATTAATAAAGGCATTTGTTTGGTTATTATACTTATTTGTATTAGTGTCAAATAGACTAAGTATAATAGCGTCCTTGAGTAGAAGGTTCATACCTATATCAATCGATTAGTTGAATCGATAGTGAGATGATATAGGGAACACTACTCTAAATCATTCCTAGTCGAGTATTAACATTCAGGGACAATGTTAATGCAATAAGACTAGCATGTAGGTCAGCTCGATGACTTGATCTCACAAGTCATGGATATAGAGATATCAAGCTGACACATGGGTATACATTGGAGAATGTATACTGAATGACCCACCATGAGAAAGTATCATGGATCGTTATATGAGTGTCATATACTTTCTCATGTGGCTATTAGTATGACTATTAGTCCTTAGACCTGAAGTCACCATGGATCCCTACATAAGGAGTTATGTACTTTGGTTTCGTCAAACGTCACCCGTAACAGGGTGGACTATAAAGGCGATTACTGGGTATGTAACAAATTATGCAGAGGGATGTGAGTGATGTAGATGGGATCTATCCCTCCCATATGACGGGAGCGACATCAATATTCTTGATAGAGTTAGACCACGAAGTGCATGGCCATGCCCAAATGAGTCAACATTAGATGTTGAGCTCATTTGATCGAGTGAGTCTACTTGGAGTTCAAGATTTAGATTGATTAGAGGATGACACGGTCTATGCCTCATATTGATCAATCTAGATGTCAAGGATAGAAGGACAATGTCACATATTTTGTGAGGAGTCACAATTGGTAGTCACAAGGTGATGTCGGATCTCGACATTCTTGTAACTTGGGTAGTAATGATGTGTTGCTAGATACCGCTCATTACTTATGCTCCTAAATGGGTTTAGGGCATTGCCAACGTTACAAGAACCTATAGGGTCACACACTAAGGACAATTAGATGGAGATTTGGTTCATATGATGAACCAAGAGGATTAGATTCATTTGATGAATCATATTGGATTAAGAGTAATCCAAATTGGGCTAATTGAGTTGGACTCAAGTTGATTCATGTATTCAATGAGTCTAACTTAGATTATGACTCATTAAATCAACTTAATTTAATGAATTAGATTCATTATATTAAGTTGGCTTGAATCATATGGTTGGATTAGATCAACCATGAGAGAGATTTGATCAAGTTTGACTTGATTTGAGATGAAGAGAAAAAGTCATGTTTGACTTGACTTTTTGCCACATCACTAGTGAGTTGGCAAGATGTGGACCAATAGGATTGCTCCACATCATCAATGTGTGCCACCTCATGGAGGTTACAAGCCTCCATAGCATTTAATGTGGCCGGCCCACATTACATGAGGAGGTTACACTTGTTGCCATGTCATTTAGTGAGGTGGCAAGATGTGGACCAATAGTGTTGATCCACATCATCCTAAAGTGCCACCTCATGGGGGTTACAACTCTTAATGGTCTCCACATTAATTGGAATTAATGTGGGAGTTACACTAGATGAGAGTGGCCGGCCACTTTGGGTTTTGAATGAGAATTCATTTTCATTCAAGTTGTGTATCTTCTTCTTCTTCCTCTCAAGCTCTCCCTCTCCCTCTCCTCCTTCCTTGGCCGAACCACATAGGTGCTAGCACACCTTGGTTTTTGGTCACCTCCATCTAGTGTGTCCGTGTGGATACTTCTAGAGGACCGACACTTGACGGTCTTGAGATCCGGCATCATTTGGACGAGCGGGATTCGCGTGGGGCGCGCATCAAAGGTATAATCTTAACTTTAGTGTAGATCTAAAGTTTTTACAAACTCGTACAAGAAAAAGGTTTTTCGAAAAGTTTTGTTTCTGAATCTTTGCACGAGATCCATGGCTTTGGGTTACTCGGGGTTTCCGCGACGCGGAAAAGCGGTTTTCGCGGCCCGAAGAACCCAACAGTGGTATCAGAGCCAACGTGCAAAGACTTGTACGAGTTCGTTTGTATTTTTATGAAAAATATACCTTCTGTGATTTTCTGTAAAAATTGAGTTTTTAGAGTTTTTATGAGTAATTTTTCCGTAGAAGCGAAGCACAAGTGTCTCGGCACTTGTAGGCTTCGGCTACCGGAAAGTTTTCTTTTAAACGGCTTCGTTTTGCCCCAAATTCATTTAGGCAGCTGGGTCGGGTGCCATTAGATCGCAAAGGAGCAACTCACGATGGTTAGATCGTGCCCCTAACCCCGCAAGGGAATTTGCTTCGTGATTGCACCCGAAATCGCTAAAAACGAACCCGCCGGGAAGATTTTTCTGAAACGGCAATGTCTCGACCCAAATCGTTTTGGGACAGCAGGTTTAGGCGCTGTTGGATCGCAAAGGAACCCTCGCGATGGTTAGATCGCGGGTAGGGGCGCTGCCCCTGGGCCCCGCAAGGGGATCCGTTCCGCGATTGCACCCGAAACCGCTAAACGGGACCGCTGGGAAATTTCACTCATAAAAATTGTAAAAATTATTTTTTAAATTACAGAAAAATTATGAAAAATATATAATTTTGAATTATATATTAATTTGTGATAGTCATGACCCAAAATACCCAATAAGATTGGATTTGTGTTGTAATTCATAATACGGCCTGCGTGCCGTCATATGATTGTGATTTTTTTTTTTCACGGCCTGCGCGTCGTGCCTTTCTCTTATTCTGGTTGTAAATTAGATTTAGACTCGAATGTAACTCAAGTTTCAAATTGTAATGTACAAATTGGAGCGGTGGAGGGTCCACACGAGACGGAGTTCCGAGGCGGGCACGAGCAACACAAGGTGGTCAAAGGGAGGAGCTTGGAGAAGCTGTTGACCCTAGGTTGACCATTCGATCTTCTCATTGGCTTGAGAAGATCGTAGTAGGGCCATGACTAAATCACAAATAGATTAATTAATTAATTGTTATGTATCTGATGCATGTTTAATAATTAATTAATTAATTAGTGCCTTAACGATTAGATTAGATCTAAGTCGTGCACATGATGCACCCTTGTGATTAGATTAGATCTAAGTCGTGCACAAGATGCATCATTCTCGATTAGATTAGATCTAGATCGAACCAACTCTAAAATGCCTAACCGTGCGGTGATACCTATCACTACCTAGATCACATGTATTGTTGAATCTGCCAAAGCAGAGCAATACATATTATCTTGGTAGGGTACGGAGGGACAATTTTGGTCCCGCCTATCAACGCATGGGTGAATACAAACTCAATTAGATTGAGTATTCCTAGTTACTCGGTTGGATCGAGTCAACTATAGGCATTCTTCCAACGGTTGGAAAAGATAGGTCAAAATCACATCTATATTAACTCTCGGGCGTATTAGCCAAAGCTAACTCGAGTTTTAATATAAATGCGGATATTGCTTTTATAAACAAGAGTTGCATAGAGATGTAATTGGTAAACGTTACCTACCGATCATACTAAGCTTTGGGCGTATTAGCCAAAGCTAACTCAATGGTTAGTATGATGTGGATCTTGTCCCACAAGAATTATAGAATTCAGTGGGAGCATCATTTAATTAAAGGCCTAATAAAATGATTTTAAAAGAATATGATATTTATTTCTGCAAATTTTCTGTTGTAGATAACCATGACGTCAAACACGAATTTCTTCTCCCTGCGATCTGTCCTTGAGAAGGACAAGCTCAACGGAGCAAACTTCCTGGACTGGTACAGGAACCTGAGAATAGTTCTCACCCAGGAACGTAAACTGTACATTCTGGAGCAGCCCATTCCGGAGGCTCCTCCTGCCAAAGCCCCGCGAGCAAACAAAGATGCTTACAAGAAGCATCAAGATGACGCATTAGATGTGTCTTGTCTAATGCTCGCGGCCATGAACTCTGAGCTTCAGAAGCAACACGAGTTGATGGGCGCTTACGATATGGTTGAGCATCTTCGCCAACTATATCAAGGACAAGGGAGGCATGAGAGATTTGAGATCTCTAAGGCACTATTTCAGTGCAAGATATCAGACGGGGCCCCTGTAGGTCCTTATGTACTCAAGATGATTGGGTACATAGAGAACCTACAAAGACTGGGGTTCCCACTTGGCCAAGAGCTGGCCACTGACTTGATCTTGCAGTCCTTGCCGGATAGCTATAGTCAATTCGTTCTCAACTACAACATGAACGAGATTGACAAGCCACTGCCCGAGCTACTTAGTATGTTACGAACTGCTGAGATTAACCTTAAGAAGGTTAAGCCCATTCTGATGGTCCGTACACAAGGGCAAGGGCAAGCCCAAAGGTAAGGGAAAGTCCCAAACCAAGGGCAAAGGCAAGGCACTGAAGCCTAAAGGAGGGGTCGCTAAGGATGCTACCTGCTTCCACTGCGGTCAGACCGGGCACTGGAAGAGGAACTGCAAGGTATACTTGGAGGATCTTAAGAAGAAGCGAAGTGAGACTTCCACTTCAGGTATATATGTTATAGAAGTCAATCTATCTATTTCTACATCTTGGGTATTAGATCTTTGATGTGCTTCTCACATTTGTATTGATATGCAGGCGTTGAGAAATAGCAGGACATTGACAAAGGGCGAGGTGGACCTACGAGTAGGCAATGGAGCACGGATTGTCACTAGTTCTACTGGGAGATTTTATTTCCAGCCCTAGAGAGTTAGTCGATTGTTGTTATGTGCCTGCATTAACTAAGAACATAGTTTCAGTTTCTTGTTTAGACAAGAAAGGATACTCTTTATAATAAAAGACAAATGTTGTTCTGTTTATTTAAAAGATATGTTCTAGTGCACCTCTGATAAACGGACTCTATATTCTAGACCTTGAGAGCCCTATCTATAACATTAGTACCAAGAGGTTCAAATCGAACGATATGAACCACACTTATCTCTGGCACTGTCGCTTAGGTCATATAAATGACAAGCGCTTATCCCAGCTCCATAAGGATGGTTTGCTGGACTCATTTGATTTTGAATCATATGAGATATGCGAGTCATGCCTACGAGGCAAGATGACCAAGACTCCCTTTAGTGGGCACAGCGAGAGAGCGACTGATTTGTTAGGACTCATACATAGAGATGTATGTGGCCCTTTCAATGTCACTGCTAGAGGCGGTTATAGATACTTCATCACATTTACTGATGACTTCAGTAGATACGGTTATGTGTACCTGATGACACATAAATCTGAATCCTTTGAGAAGTTCAAAGAATTCAAGAATGAAGTACAGAACCAGCTTGGCAAGAGTATTAAAATACTTCGATCAGATCGAGGTGGTGAATACTTAAGCCATGAGTTTCGTGACTACTTAGCTGAGTGTGGGATTTTATCTCAACTCACTCCTCCTCGAACACCACAGTGGAATGGTGTGTCCGAAAGGAGGAATCGTACCTTATTAGATATGGTACGGTCTATGATGAGTCACACAGATCTTCCGACATACCTCTGGGGGTATGCTCTAGACACGGCAGCTTTCATTCTCAACCGAGTTCCATCCAAGGCCGTGATAAAGACACCATATAGGATATGGACTGGGAGAGATGCCCAGGTGTCTTTCATGAGGATTTGGGGTTGTGAGGCTCACGTACGACGTCAAGTCTCAGACAAATTAGGACCCAAATCCGACAAGTGCTATTTCATCGGATATCCCAAGGAAACTAAGGGATATTACTTCTACATTCCCAGTCAGCACAAGGTAGTTGTGGCAAAGACTGGGATCTTTCTAGAAAGGGACTTTGTTTCTAGAAAGACTAGTGGGAGCGCGTTCGATCTTGAAGAAGTTCAAGATGCGAACAATAGCACTGATGCCTCGATGGAAATTGAACTGGAACCACAAAGTGTTGTGGATGATGTTGTTCCACAAAGAGTTGAGGAACAACAACCAGTTCAAGTAGACATACCTCTTCGCAGGTCTGATAGGGTACGTCGTCAGCCTGAGAGATACTCATTTCTCTTGTCTGACCATGATGACATTGTGCTCATAGAGGATGAGCCTACCACCTATCAGGAAGCTGTGATGAGACCAGATTCCGAGAAATGGCTAGAGGCCATTCTCGGAGCTGGAATCTTCGATTCGATGATGCGATCAAACAGTTTGGTTTCATCAAGAACGAAGATGAGCCTTGTGTCTACAAGAAGGTTGTAGAAAACATAGTTGTCTTCCTCATATTGTATGTGGATGACATACTACTCATTGGGAAGGACATCCCTATGCTTCAGTCTGTCAAGACCTGGCTAGGGAGTTGCTTCTCAATGAAGGACTTAGGTGAGGCATCCCACATTCTTGGGATACAGATCTATAGAGATAGATCTAAGAGATTGCTTGACCTAAGTCAGAGTGCATACATTGACGAGGTACTCCTCAAAACTCCAAGAAGGGATTTCTCGATGTCACATGGCGTGAGTCTTTCGAAGACTCAAGGTCCCTCTTCTAGAGAGGAGAGAGACCGCATGGATCAGATCCTTTATGCCTCAGCCATAGGATCGATCATGTACGCCATGCTATGTACTCGACCTGATGTCTCGTATGCTTTGAGCATGACGAGCAGATACCAGTCAGATCTAGGTGAAAGTCACTGGATAGCGGTCAAGAATATTCTTAAGTACTTAAGAAGGACTAAAGAATATTTCTTGATATATGGAGGCAATGATAAGCTAGCTGTAAAGGGTTACAGTGATGCTAGCTTCCAGACCGATCAGGATGATTAAAGATCACAGTCGAGGTTCGTGTTTTGCTTGAATGGTAGTGCTATGAGCTGGCAGAGTTCACAGCAGTTCTACAACGTTTCCATCTCATTCGAGAGATTATCGATAGAGGAGACGTGAAGATTTGCAGAGTACCTACAGAGGCTAACATCGCAGATCCCTTGACCAAGGCTTTGGCACAGAGAAAGCATGATGGTCACACTAGGTCATTAGGCCTTAGAGCCTATACTGATTGACACTAGTGCTAGTGGGAGATTGTTAGTTAGAGCCCTAGAGCCAATCATTTGATGATTGTATGGACTCATTGTATTATATTCTTGTATATTAATAAAGGCATTTGTTTGGTTATTATACTTATTTGTATTAGTGCCAAATAGACTAAGTATAATAGCGTCCTTGAGTAGAAGGTTCATACCTATATCAATCGATTAGTTGAATCGATTGTGAGATGATATAGGGAACACTACTCTAAATCATTCCTAGTCGAGTATTAACATTCAGGGACAATGTTAATGCAATAAGACTAGCATATAGGTCAGCTCGATGACTTGATCTCACAAGTCATGGATATAGAGATATCAAGCTGACACATGGGTATACATTGGAGAATGTATACTGAATGACCCGCCATGAGAAAGTATCATGGATCGTTTTATGAGTGTCATATACTTTCTCATGTGGCTATTAGTATGACTATTAGTCCTTAGACCTGAAGTCATCATGGATCCCTACATAAGGAGTTATGTACTTTGGTTTCGTCAAACGTCACCCGTAACAGGGTGGACTATAAAGGCGATTACTGGGTATGTAACAAATTATGCAGAGGGATGTGAGTGATGTAGATAGGATCTATCCCTCCCATATGACGGGAGCGACATCAATATTCTTGATAGAGTTAGACCACGAAGTGTACGACCATGCCCAAATGAGTCAACATTAGATGTTGAGCTCATTTGATCGAGTGAGTCTACTTGGAGTTCAAGATTTAGATTGATTAGAGGATGACACGGTCTATGCCTCATATTGATCAATCTAGATGTCAAGGATAGAAGGACAATGTCACATATTTTGTGAGGAGTCACAATTGGTAGTCACAAGGTGATGTCGGATCTCGACATTCTTGTAACTTGGGTAGTAATGATGTGTTGCTAGATACCGCTCATTACTTATGCTCCTAAATGGGTTTAGGGCATTGCCAACGTTACAAAAACCTATAGGGTCACACACTAAGGATAATTAGATGGAGATTTGGTTCATATGATGAACCAAGAGGATTAGATTCATTTGATGAATCATATTGGATTAAGAATAATCCAAATTGGGCTAATTGAGTTGGACTCAAGTTGATTCATGTATTCAATGAGTCTAACTTAGATTATGACTCATTAAATCAACTTAATTTAATGAATTAGATTCATTATATTAAGTTGGCTTGAATCATATGGTTGGATTAGATCAACCATGAGAGAGATTTGATCAAGTTTGACTTGATTTGAGAGGAAGAGAAAAAGTCATGTTTGACTTGACTTTTTGCCACATCACTAGTGAGTTGGCAAGATGTGGACCAATAGGATTGCTCCATATCATCAATGTGTGCCACCTCATGGAGGTTACAAGCCTCCATAGCATTTAATGTGGCCGACCCATATTAAATGAGGAGGTTACACTTGTTGCCATGTCATTTAGTGAGGTGGCAAGATGTGGACCAATAGTGTTGATCCACATCATCCTAAAGTGCCACCTCATGGGGGTTACAACTCTTAATGGTCTCCATATTAATTGGAATTAATGTGGGAGTTACACTAGATGAGAGTGGCCGGCCACTTTGGGTTTTGAATGAGAATTCATTTTCATTCAAGTTGTGTATCTTCTTCTTCTTCCTCTCAAGCTCTCCCTCTCCCTCTCCTCCTTCCTTGGCCGAACCACATAGGTGCTAGCACACCTTGGTTTTTGGTCATCTCCATCTAGTGTGTCCGTGTGGATACTTCTAGAGGACCGACACTTGACGGTCTTGAGATCCGGCATCATTTGGACGAGCGGGATTCGCGTGGGGCGCGCATCAAAGGTATAATCTTAACTTTAGTGTAGATCTAAAGTTTTTATAAACTCGTACAAGAAAAAGGTTTTTCGAAAAGTTTTGTTTCCGAATCTTTGCACGAGATCCATGGCTTTGGGTTACTCGGGGTTTCCGCGACGCGGAAAAGCGATTTTCGCGGCCCGAAGAACCCAACAATTATCCCTCCTGCAAAGTTGGCCATACTGCATGCCCCCCTGGAACTTGCAGAATTACGTAAGCAATTGAACGAATTACTGGAGGCAGGATATGTGTGACCATCAAAGGCTCTTTTGGTGCACCGGTGTTGTTCCAAAAGAAAAAGGATGATGGCTTGAGGATGTGCGTGGACTACAGGGCCCTGAACAAGGTGACGGTGAAAAACAAGTACCATGTTCCACTAGTGCAAGATTTGTTGGACAGGTTGAGCAAGACATCATGATTTTCGAAACTTGACTTGCGATCGGGATATTGGAAAGTTAGAATTGCGGAAGGAGACGAGGCAAAAACAACATGTGTGACTTGTTATGGCTCTTATGAGTTTTTGGTCATGCCCTTTGGCTTAACAAATGCTCCTGCCACCTTCTGCAACTTGATGAATGAGGTGTTGTACGACTTCCTTGACAACTTTATTGTAGTTTACTTGGATGATATTGTTATCTACAGCAAGTCCTTGGAAGAGCACTTGGAGCACTTGGGGATGGTGCTTTAGCGGCTAAGAGCATCAACTCTTTGTAAAGAAAGAGAAGTGCGAATTGGCTAGCCAAAAAGTCATGTTCTTGGGACACATGGTCAGCAAGTGCTATGTGCGGATGGATCCAAAGAAGGTGCTCGCCATTGTTGAGTGGCAACCTTCTTCAACTATTCTGGAACTACGATCTTTCTTGGGCGTGGCAAACTATTACCGCAAAGTCACTGCTGGATTCTCAAAGAAGGTTGCCCCATTGACAGATCTATTAAAGAAGAACATGCGATGGGAATGGTCAAATGCATGCAAGGAAGCATTCGAAAAATTGAAGATGACAATAGCATCTAAACCAGTGTTGCGCTTACCAGACTTCTAATTGTCTTTCAAAGTACATATTGATGCTTCCGATAGAGCTATTGGCGACGTGTTGGTGTAGGAAGACCATCTTGTTGCCTTTGAAAGCAGAGAACTCAATGCGGCGGAACAAAAGTATTCTATCCATGAAAAAGAGATGGTGGCGGTGGTTCATTGCCTACAGGTTGGAGGGTATACTTGCTGGGAACAAGATTTCTGGTCAGAACTAATAATGCTGCTAACACTTTCTTTGCAACCCAAAAGAAATTGTCTCCTAAGCAGGCCTGTTGGCAAGAATTCTTTGTTGAATATGACTTTGCTTGGGAGCACAAACCTGAAAGGCATAATCAAGCGGCTGATGCATTGAGTCGGAAGGAAGTTTTTGCTACTTTCTACTCTATCTCAAGAGTAGAATCTGATATGATGGGCAGAATTAAGGCTATTGCTGCAAGTGACACAACTTATGGGAAGTTGGTGCAGCAAGTAAGAGACGGGATCATACGGTGGTACTGGATCGAGGACGATCTCCTAATTTACAAGGGGGAGAGTCTTTGTACCTGCAGCGGGTGGCCTGGGGAAAGAGTTGCTCAAAGAAACTCACGATCCACAATGGGCTGGACATCCAGACGTGGAGCGGATGCTTGCCCTTTTGGCCCACTCTTACATATGGCCAAAGATGGAGAATGACGTAGAAGCTTACGTCAAAACTTGTCTTGTGTGCCAACAAGACAAGACAAAAAGAAAAAAGGAAGCAAGACTACTTCAACCGTTGCCTATTCTAGAGGAACCCTGGGTTTCAGTCTCTATGGACTTCATCAGTGGCTTCCCGAAGGTTGATGACATGTCTTCCATCATGGTGGTGGTGGACAGATTCTCAAAGTATGCTATATTCATTGTGGCTCATTCGGCTTGCCCCTCGGATGTTGCTACGGAATTGTTTTATTGTCATGTGGTAAAGTTTATTAGCTTGCCTAATGACATTGTGAGTGACAGGGACACTCGGTTTACAGGAAGATTTTGGACGACCTTATCAATATGATAGGGATCGATCTAAAATTTTCTACAGCAAATCATCCACAGACGGACGGGCAGACTGAAAGAATCAACCATGTTCTCAAAGAATACTTGCGGCATTATGTGACAGCAAGTCAAAAGAACTGGTTGGGGTTGCTGGACAGTGCACAATTATGCTACAATTTGCACAAGTCCTCAGCCACGAAAAAGAGTCTATTTGAAATAGTATTGGGTGAGTAGCCAACAACTCCTATGGAGATAACCAAGCAAAAGTCTGGAGGAACGTGCCCTACAACTTATAGATATGCAAGGGAAAAACAGGAGTCGCTCGAAGAAGCCCAAGACAGTCTAAGAAAAGCAGCTAGAAGGATGAAGAAGTATGCTGACAAGAAAAAAAATACCCTTGGAATTCTCTGTTGGGGATGAGGTATTACTGAAACTTACTCCTCAAATTTGGAAGAGAATAAGCAGTAAGACTGCGCACCGGGGGCTAATTGCCAAGTATGACGGACCCTTCGAAATTGTGGAGAAGGTTGGGAATGTAGCTTACAAGCTAAACTTGCCTGAAAGACTAAAGGTACATCCTACATTCCATGTAAGTTTCTTGAAGAAATTTCATGCAGATGACATGAATCCATTAAGAAGCTGTGCCAAGAGAGCTCCGCCGATTATAAGGAAACAATTTAGTGATGATGTTGCGAAGATCCTGAATCATAAAACATTTGGGATGAGCAAAAAGAATAGAAGAACAGAATTCTTGGTTCAGTAGAAGGGAAAACCCAAGTCTGAGGCTACATGGGAAAGAGATGTTACTTTATGGCAATTTGAAAAGCAGATTCAAGCATACTTACAGAAGCAATCGACGAGGGCGTCAACTTCTTCTGGTGGGGGTGGTTTGTTAGCCCCTTAGACTCGATGACATGGCTGGGTGCAAAAATTAGCTCGTTGCTCCTTGGATCCAGCATTGTGGGCATGTGCGCAAGACATGCCAAGCAGTGGGTGGATTTGTGGCAGTGCGCGGGTGCTGTCCAAGCACAAGTCGAGCGAGAGGTCGACTTGACGGTGGCAAACAGATGCAAAGAGCGGACGCACGGAATCAGAGCATTTGACCCAAGCATGGCTTGCAGAATTCGTGAGCCATGACATGCAGCGGATGCATGCAATGCAACATGAAGAAATATGCAGCAAAGGGGCTACTTCAGCCCAAGCCCATGAAGCATAACCATGGGCCAAGCACAGGGGTGCGTGCTAACCTTTGACATGGCGCCAAGGCAGCAACGAGGTGGCTGGTGGTTTGGGATATATGGCATGGTAGTTGAGGCAACTACCATGCAACTGCTTGTAAACTGCTAAACCAACCCTGCCTATGGATTATAAATAGGCATGGGTGTGGCAAATGCAAGACACAAGAGAGATTGTATGAGCATTCTGCCAAGAGAGTCACTTGTAATCCTTTGAGCGTTAATACAAAAAAATTGGGAGTTTTCCTGTACGTTGGTTTGTTTTGTTGGTGTTTGTCTTGTGCATTCTCTAGCACATTGGTGGTGCAACTCGGAAGCTGAATTAAGTGGGGTGCTTGGTCGGCGCGCAAGAAATTTCTAAGGCAGAAATTACCCGTGTGACAATAGCGATGCGATAGAGGTGGAGATGAATTATGATTTTTTCAAAAGGCCTAACTCCAATAAATTATGAAGATTTATCTATAATCAAGTCATATAGTTATATTTTGAGATTTTTTTAATACTAGGTATTGAGATCTTATGACTTGATTGATCCGGTGGTCAAGGCAGAGGACCCCATTGCGAGGGGTCAATGCCACGTGGAGATCAAAAGGCCGGGGGGCCCATCGGCGAAGGGTGAGCCGATCGGACTTGGGAGAAAAGACCGATCGGACCACCGATGAGCATCCAACAGTAAGAGGTGCCCTGACAGGGGCCGGGGTTCCGACGCTCAGTGGAAACAATAGCTAAGAGCCGAGCGGAAGGCCTCAGAGAAGATAACATACTGTTGGTGCAACATCCCTCAGGTCAAGGTTGACCTGGGTGACCAAGCTGAGTCTTGGTTTGAGTTTAGATGTTTGACAATAAGAAATTGATTGAAGAAGAGTCAAGTAGGTCAAGGTTGACCGGATACTTGACAGGGAAGTCTTGGTGAGTGAAGCCAGGCAGAAGGAAAACCCTAGTGAGTGAAGCTAGGTGAAAGTCCTGGTGAGTAAAGCCAGGTGAAAGTCCTAGTGAGTGAAGCTAGGCAGATTGGAAATCCTGGTGAGTGAAGCCAGGTGAAAGTCCTAGTGAGTGAAGCTAGGCAGATTGGAAATCCTGGTGAGTGAAGCCAGGTGAAAGTCCTAGTGAGTGAAGCTAGGCAGAAGGAAATCCTGGTGAGTGAAAGTCCTGGTGAGTGAAGCCAGGCAAGGGAAAATCCAGATGGATCAAGGATGATCAGACATCTGGTGGAAGTCCAAGTAGGACAAGAGAGTGACCGGATACTTGGCACGACGAGTAAAGTCCAAGTGGGTCAAAGGGATTGACCAGACACTTGGTGGGAAGTCCTAGCAGGTCAAAGGAGTGACCAGATGCTAGGCATGATGTATCAACAGGTTAAGGTTGACCGGATGTTGGTTTGAGAGGCTTGGGACTTAGTTTTGGGGCAAAACTGCGCCGGATCGATCGCTGGATCGATTCAGAGCCGGATCGATCGCGATCGATCCAGCCTCCTAAGCGGTCAGAGCCTCGGATCGATCCGTGGATCGATTCAGATGTTCCAATCGATCGCTGATCGATTGGGACGCGGCCGCTTCTAAGCGCCGGATCGATCCGTGGATCGATCCAGCGCTTTCGAGCAGAGGCGCTCGGATCGATCCGTGATCGATCCAAAGCCTCCCGATCGATTGGGAATATTCGAATCGATCGGGATCCGACCGTTGGCGTCGATAAAGGCCGCAGGCGTTCATTTCCTTCGGCATCTCTTCTCCGATTCACTCCAGATTTCTCGCCAGCTCCTCCACAGCACTCACAAAGCTCAGATCGCCAGTTCTTGAAGGATCTTGGAAGTTTTCCAAGTCAAGAGGCGGATCAAAGCCAAGAAGAGAAGCTAGGGTTAGGGTTTATACTCATTGTAAGCTTGTATTTCTTTACTACCCTTTCTTCTTCTTGTATTGAGTCTTGTAGGGCTTCTCCGCCCTTGGTAGTTACCATAAAGGAGAGTTTTATTTAGTGGAGGGTGTGTGTTGGTGTGGATCCTTGGATTAGTCACCTCTTGTGAGGTGGATACCAAGTAAACCAACCGTGTTAGCGTTGTGTGATTGTTTCTTTGTATTTCCGCTGCACATCTTTGAAGGAACAAGCAACGCCGAGCAACGAGCGAACGCAACGAGCTATTCACCCCCCCCCTCTAGCTACTTTTGGTCCTAACAAGTGGTATCAGAGCGAGGCCGCTCTTCACCGGAATCATCGCCGGAAGGGTCAAGCATAACAAGAAAAGCTAGAGGGTGAAGAAGTTGAAGCAAAAATTGTCAAAGTCAAAGATATCAAAAAGCTCAACTTCAAGATGCAATTCCAAGATGGACTTGGATTTGACACAAGGGTGGCTCCACCATACACTTCCACGAGTTTTGATTCTTGGAAATCAAGAATTGAAAATTTTCTTATGATGGAGATAGAGCAATGGTTTGCTCTAATGGAAGGCTTCGAGGCTCCAAGAAATTCAAAGGGCAAAGTTCTCAAGAGGAGCAAGTGGAGCCAAGAGCAAGTCCAAAGGTGCGAGGCAAATGATAAAGTGACCAAGCTTTTGGTAAATTTATTGCCAAGCACCATCCTTTGCAAAATTGGAGAATTTGAAGATGCAAAGGAATTATGGAGCAAATTGGCCAAGCTTCATGAAGAGATCCCCTCCACTGTACAAGAGCAAGAAGTATCCAGAGAGGGTGACTCTTTGGAGCAAGACCAAGAGGAGGGCTCCGAGGTTGAGAGATGCTCAACCTCCGAAGAAGAAGAAATCCAAGAAGCTTCATCCTCAAGGGAATGCAACGAAGGGAACAAGGAGGGAGCATACTCCTTGTTTCATATTCAAGATGATGAAGCCTCCACCTCTAGGATTGAGGGGGAGCAATCCTTGGTGACGCCGGATCAAGAAGAAGGAGAAGCTTCTACATCCGGGTCAAGAGATGAAGAGATTGAAGAAGCTTCTACCTCCACGAGTCAAGAAAAATCAAATGGAGGAGAATCAAGATCGGATCAAGAGGAAGCTTCTACCTCCGGATCCAAAGGAAAAGATGCCACCCTTACAAGCAAAGGTATAAATATTTCAATTAAAAATAAAAATCATATTATATGCTTTGAGTGTAGGGAACATGGGCACTATAAGAGCAAGTGTCCTAAATTGGCCAAGAAGAAGGGCCAAGTGGCACAAAAGGGCAAGGCGAAGCCCAAGGAGATCATCCCCAACACAAAGAAGAGCAAGGAGCTTATCCTTTTTCGCAATCAAAAGGCCTTTCACTCCCCAAAGGGAAGAATCCTCAAGGGGTTCAGGATACGCCGGAGCCAAGGTAAAGAAGAAGGTATCTTTTATTGAGCCTACCCCCTTACATTATGGTGAAAAGCATGATAGTTCTAACTTTTATCATTTTAATGCAATTTACCATAAGAATAGAAAGCATGAGGGCCTTAAGGAAAAACATGTGGCCCTACATGCCAAAACTACCCAACCTAAGGTTAGGAAGGTAGATAGACATATGGGCGGGAACACTAAGGAAAATAGACACATGCCCAAGATAAAAAATGCTCATGGACCAAAACCTAAGGATTTAATGATAGAAAATCAAGTTTTGAGGTCAAGACTTGACAAACTAGAAAAGACCCTAAAAAAGATGGAGAATATCCTTAAAGGGCAAAATGAGCAATACCTAGGGCTAGGAGCACAAAGGTCATCCAATGGCTATAGAGGTTTGGGATACAAACCCAAAGCTAAAAAGGATGTGCCTAGTTATCATAGGGTTCCATATAGCTATGGAACAAACCCTAAGTCTAGAGGTCAAGTCAAAGATACAATTGAAGATATCCCTAGAAGTATCTTTGCAACCACAGTGACTAAGACTTCTAAGAAGTCTAAGAAAGTCACTAACAAGGTCACAAGGGAGGCTATCCCTAGAGTTGACCTAGAAAATGTGACCAAGGCTTCTAAGAAGCCCAACAAGGTCACTAGGAAGGTATCTAGGGAAGTTATCCCTAGTGAGTACCTAGAGCATCCAAGGAGCACCAATAGGTGTTGGGTTCCTAGGAGCATCTTCTCTACCCCATAGATGGGTTAGAGAGTGTCAACTCCGATTAGAAGGGTAGTTAACCCAACTTTGAGGAAATTGACACTCAAGGAGCATTTTCAAGGTTTTAGTTAACCTTTGAAAATGAAATGGACCTATTGATTACTCTTTGAAAGAGTAAAATGTGTCTAATGGTGAAAAATTGATTTTATCTTAAAATGGCATAAATTGGGAAAACCTTGAGAAATACCAAGTTGGGATTTTGGTATTCTCTTGGAAATTTAAGGCAATCCGGGCCTTGATTTATGTAATCACTCTTGAGGAAAAATGGAATATGCCAACATTTGAGGACATGTTTATTTTCAATTGGCATACATTAAATCAAGGAAATTAGAAATGCCAATTTAGGCTTTGGCATTCTCTTGTAGCACTTTAGGGCAATCTAGGTTTAAGTTGTAAGTTTAGCTAAGACTTTAAGGATACTTAGATAGTTAATCTAGGTATATTTTACTTATGCTAAATCTTGCCATGATTGTTTGCCCATCATATGCCATGACATCATGTCTATTTTTGAATTCATTATTTTAGTATGAAAACTCCAAAAATACCATGTCATGACATTCATACATCATGTAGTAATAGGATATTTTCTTTTGAAAATTATTTTCTTTTGATGTATGCCATAACATAATCATGCATTAAGTTTAATTCCTTGTAATTAAGGATGAATGACATTTAACAACAATTATTGACAAGTGACATCCTAGGTGGATGTCTAATATCTCTAGAATGCCTAGATAGATATGCATGATCCCTAGATTAGGGCAAAAACCAAAATCTACATCTCACAAAGACTATAAGGTGACTTGTATGTGATTAGTGCACATTAGATACAAGTGAGATGTTAGGAAGATGAACAAAACTCAAGATGTTGATTTAGTGCATTCTTTTGAGTTTTAGGTTCATCAAAACACATAGTTATGTGTTTTCCCATCATTGGGAAAGCTAATGTACAAGTCATGTGCATTATGCCCAAGGAACATGATGGGATATTGGTTTTGAAAATGTTTTTAAAATGTTTTTGGAAAACCTTGGTGAAGGCTATCTTTTGATAGTAATCACCATTGAATAGTTAGACACAAACTTGAAGAAAACACTAAAGTTTTTACAAGTTTTCAAGTTTGTGTCAATCTTTGAAAATATGATGTATTTTCATAGAAAGCTATTTTTCCATGATTAAGTATGCCCTAAATAATGTCTACACGAAATTTCATGATTTTTGGATTTTTGTAGAATTTTCTAGGGGTTTCTGAAGTTGACTGAAATGGAATTTCAGCAACTATCAGAGCTCCGATCGATCCATGGATCGATTGGAGTGCCCGAATCGATCCGTGGATCGATTCAAACGGCAAGTCCCGCGAGCAGCCGATCGATCCAGGTAGTCTGAATCGATCAGTGGATCGATTCAGAAAGGTTCAATCGATTGGAACCCAACTCCAATCGATCCAAGTTGCTGATTTTGGCTGGGAAGGCTTGATTTCAGCATCTTTGAACCTCTTTGAGTCTAGGTAACCATTCCAAACCCCTAAAATATATTTGTATACATACAAAGGGTGTTTTCATGTGAAAACAAGGATGGATTGGTTAAGGAAGGCTTCATTGAAGTTTAGGTTGAGGTTTGTTTCAAATTTTGAGTATTTGAACCTCAAAACTTCTAAATTTGGGTTTCCTAAAGGTTTAGGGATTCCAAGTCATTGTTGGTGCAATGACAGAAGTTACCACCATGTCTTTAGGGGGAGGGACTCTTTAAAGACATGAAAAATTACTTTTCATGAACCTTGGAAGGTGGTTAACCTTCTTTAAAGAAAATGCTCATGTATGAGTTTTTGAACTTGAAATGGGGAGTGGATATCCTCATTATTTCAAGTGGGAACTCAAGTGGTTAGATAATGCTCAAGGTTGGGTATTTGTCTACATTGAGGGAGAAGTTAAGGATAAATGAAGGGTATGAGACCTTCATTATCGTGTTGATCACAACGAGTGATGTTGTGAACAATGATGAGTAACTCTTCAGGGGGAGAGTCGTCAACAAATGGATTTGTTGATGTGTACCCAAAATTGGGGCATGGGTTGATGTGTGCCCAAAGATGGGTTGATGTGTGCCAATAGGGGGAGAATGAAAGGACCTATGAATGGGTGTAAGTTAGGCTTTCATTACCTAGAGGGAGTGTGCCCTCGTAGGGGGAGAATGAAGAGCTTAATTTATATGTTCATTACCTAGTGGCATGAAGATTGAGGCTATAGGATTAGCCTAACTTACATGTGGTATTGTAAGTGTTATTGTGGTATTGTCAAACATCAAAAAGGGGGAGATTGTTGGTGCACATCCCTCGGTCAAGGTTGACCTGGGTGACCAAGCCGAGTCTTGGTTTGAGTTTAGATGTTTGACAACAAGAAATTGATTGAAGAAGAGTCAAGTAGGTCAAGGTTGACCGGATACTTGACAGAGTCCGGTGAGTGAAGCCAGTAGAAGGAAAACCCAGTGAGTGAAGCTAGTGAAAGTCCCGGTGAGTAAACCAGTGAAAGTCCTAGTGAGTGAAGCTAGGCGATTGGAAATCCTGGGAAGCCGGGTGAAAGTCCTAGTGAGTGAAGCTAGGCGATTGGAAATCTGGTGAGTGAAGCCAGTGAAAGTCCTAGTGAGTGAAGCTAGCGAAAGGCTAGTGAGTGAAGCCGGTGAAAGTCCCGTGAGTGAAGCCGGGCAAGGAAAATCCAGATGGATCAAGGATGATCGACATCCGTGGAAGTCCAAGTAGGACAAGAGAGTGACCGGATACTGCACGACGAGTAAAGTCCAAGTGGGTCAAAGGGATTGACCGACACTTGGTGGGAAGTCCTAGCAGTCAAAGGAGTGACCGATGCTAGGCATGATGTATCAACAGTTAAGGTTGACCGGATGTTGGTTTGAGAGGCTTGGGACTTAGTTTTGGGGCAAAACCAAGTGTTGGATCGGATCATGTAGAGCCGGATCGATCGCTGGATCGATCCGTGCTCCTGGAGCGAACAGCCTCTCGATCGATCCGTGGATCGATCCAGATGTTCCAATCGATCGCTGATCGATTGAGGCACTCCACGATTGACAGCTACCGGATCGATCCGTGGATCGATCCAGCGCTTTTCGCGCAAGCGCTCTGGATCGATCCGTGATCGATCCAAAGCCTCCCAATCGATTGAGAATATTCGAATCGATCGGGATCCGACGTTGGGCGTCGATAAAGGTCGCAGCGCTCATTTCCTTCGCATCTCTTCTCCGATTCACTCCAGATTTCCCAGCTCCTCCACAGCACTCACAAAGCTCGGATCGCTAGCTCAAGGATCTTGGAAGTTTTCCAAGTCAAGAGGCGGATCAAAGCCAAGAAGAGAAGCTAGGGTTAGGGTTTATACTCATTGTAAGCTTGTAAGCTTGTATTTCTTGTATCCTTTCCCTCTCTTCTTGTATTGAGTCTTGTAGGGCTTCTCCGCCCTTAGTAGTTACCATAAAGGAGAGTTTTATTTAGTGGAGGGTGTGTGTGTTGGTGTGGATCCTTGGATTAGTCACCTCTTGTGAGGTGGATACCAAGTAAACCAACCGTGTTAGCGTTGTGTGATTGTTTCTTTGTATTTCCGCTGCACATCTTTGAAGGAACAAGCAACGCCGAGCAACGAGCGAACGCGACGAGCTATTCACCCCCCCTCTAGCTACTTTTGGTCCTAACACATACTACTAACAGTCCTTACGTAGTACTCGCCCGGAAGTCTCCCCAGCAGGAGGAAGGCCATGACGGGCGTGCCGCCCGGCCGGCGCAGGAGAGGGAAGCCGTCCGGACGACGCTCTTCGAGCCGGCCGGTCGGACAGACGTCCCAGCCGGGCGGTGGGTAAAGGACCGGAACATCTTCTGACAGTCGTCAAGTCCTAGGGCTAGGCCATACTCCAAGTCTGACAACGAGGTGTTCTGTTGTCCCATCGAAGACGTGATTGGACTATAGCAGTATGGCGTCAGGTAAGCTCTCTGACAAGCACGTGCCGAGGTATGGGCTGCGGACATATACGCACCTCGGTGGACGTGTAGTAGCTCTTTCACCGCTCTATATAAAGAATCGTAGACTTCGCCGGAGGTACGCATTCTACAAGCTTTGGAGCCACTTTCTTTACCACTTGCTTGCCTGACTTGAGCGTCGGAGGGTCGCCGCCGGGAACCCCTTCCCGGCCCGACTTCTGTGCAGGGTCGCCGGAGCTTCGTACGACCAGTCGAAGACCCACATCAGAAATCGGAGAGTGTCACGTGCCCAGCGTCCGTTGAGTCAGCTGTTCGGACAGGATCAATTTGGCGCCGTCTGTGGGAACGCTCCTGCATCCGAACGGAAACAATGGACGAGGCTGGACGACAACACGCGGTGACACTTTCGATTGAGGAACTCGACGCTCTGATCGAGATAAGGGCCGCCAAGCTTGTGGAGCAAAAACAGAAGGTAGCAGCCGAGCGGCCAGAGCAGCAAGCAACGTCAGCGTCTAGCGGCCGAGCGGAAGCACCACCACCTGCCACTGTCGCGTTTCATCGGGCTCTGTTCCGCACCCCTGAAGCCGTGGCAGCCCACCGAGATAGGGGATCTTCTTCGGATGAAATGCCTAGACGAGATGATAGGAAGGGGAAAGCCCCCCGAGCGGATGCATCGCCCGAGCGGATCAATCGCCAATTTTCAGAGGCTATTCTACGAGACCCTCTGCCCAAGCATTACGTGCCTCCGACGATCGGCGAGTATAATGGGACAACCGACCTAGATGATCATCTGGGTAAGTTTAATAACACGGCAACCCTCCATCAGTACATAGATGGAGTAAAGTGCCGAGTTTTTCTTACCACTTTCTCGGGATCGGCTCAACGGTGGTTCCGGAGGCTGCCGGACGGATCCATCACAAGCTTCAAGGACTTCCGAACGGCTTTCCTCCATCATTTTGCAAGCAGTCAGCGCTATCAAAAAACGAGCGTGAGCCTGTTCGCCATCAAGCAAGAAGCCCGGGAATCGCTTCGAGCTTACATCCAGCGGTTCAACCAAGTGGCGATGGACATTCCAACGGCCACCTCGGAAACCATGATGAATGCCTTCACACAAGGCCTAGTGGATGGGGATTTCTTCCGATCGCTCATCCGAAAGCCGCCCCGAGACTATGATCACATGCTACACCGGGCGAATGAATACATCAACGTGGAAGAAGCGCAAGCGGCCCGGAAAAAAGAAATTCCAACCGAGCGGGCTCCTCCTGCCGAGCGGAAACAACACGCCGCTCATCAGCCGCCTAGAGGACCAAGGGCCAAAGCAATCCGATCCCCCCACGCCATGTCCCATGTGCAAGAGGTAGCTGCCAAAGAAGAGATGGACCCCGATGTTCTGCTCCTTCCACCGGACGGATACGCACAACACAAGGGATTGTCGAAGTCTTCCCTTTGTGGCTCATCCTATGCCTCGGAATGCCGGACGACGGTCTCCCTCAGTTGACAGGCGACAGAGAACTCATGAAGCCGATCGGACGCGAGCTGATAGTCCACGGCAACAGACTCCCGATCGGCATCGTTCTCCAAGGAAGGAGAATCGCCGAGCGTCCAGAGAACGGTCCCGACCGTCCGCTCGGGAAGAGGAAAATAGAAGCAATACTTCCCGAGGCGAGATCAACGTTATTGCTGGCGGGCCGACCGGAGGAGACTCCAACCGAGCTAGAAAGGCGAGTGTCCGGCAGCTCCAGATTCATGCGGTCGGCTGTAGCCGAGAACGAGCAGAAGGACCCGAAATTAGTTTTGGGCCCGGGGACTTGGAAGGAGTTGAAGTACCCCACGACGATACTCTACTCATCAAAGCGGTAATAGCCAATTATACTATTCACCGCGTATTTGTTGACACAGGGAGCTCAGTCAACATCATATTCAAGAAGGCGTTCGATCAGCTACAAATTGATCGAGCCGAGCTGTTGCCCATGACAACCCCGCTCTACGGGTTTACGGGTAACGAAGTTTAGCCGGTCGGCCAGATCCGGCTGACTACATCGCTGGGAGAAGAGCCGCTCAAGAGGACAAGGACAACAAACTTCGTGGTGGTCGACTCTCCCTCTTCCTACAACGTCATTTTGGGACGACCAGCTCTCAGCGAATTCCGAGCGGTCGTCTCAACCTTCCATCAGAAGATCAAGTTCCCCGTGGAGGACAAAGTGGGAGAAGTACGGGGAGATCAACTAGCAGCTCGGCGATGCTACATCGAGATGGTCCGAGCAGAGGCCAATTCCGCTCGGAAGGCGCCCCGGATCGAGGTAAACGGCATCACCGAAAAGCCACCCTCTTTAATTTATGAAGAAAAAGAGGAAGTGCAGATTCACCCAACCCGATCGGAGGCCACAACCTTTATTGCGTCCGATCTGGAGGAGAAGCAGAAAGAAGAACTGATCCACTGCCTCCGAAGAAATCATGATGTCTTCGTCTGGTCGACACATGAGCTGCCCGGAATTTTTCCAAGCATAGCGCAGCACGAGCTACATGTCTGACCGGATGCACGGCCAGTAAAGCAGAGAAAAAGAGATTTCAGCGCCGAGCAGAATTCCATCATCCGAGCGGAGGTGGAAAAACTTCTGGAGGCCGGCCATATACGCGAGGTGCAGTTCCCGAGCTGGTTGGCTAACGTAGTATTAGTCTCCAAGCCGGGCAACAAGTGGAGAGTGTGCATAGATTTTCGGGATCTCAATAAAGCTTGCCCGAAAGATTTTTATCCTCTGCCCCGGATAGATCAGCTGGTGGACTCTACGGCCGGCTGCGAATTAATCTGTATGCTCGACGCCTACCAGGGCTATCACCAAGTGCCGCTCGCCCGTGAAGATCAAGAAAAAGTCAGCTTCGTGACGACCGACGACACTTATTGCTATAATGTGATGACGTTCGGACTAAAGAATGCGGGAGCCACATATCAGCGCTTGATGAATAAAGTATTCAGAGAGCAGATCGGGCGGAATCTAGAAGTTTATGTGGACGACATTCTCATCAAATCCGTCCGAGCGGCCGATCTCTTCAAAGACATGGAGGAAACCTTCCGAACGCTGCGCAAGTATGGAGTCAAGCTAAATCCCCAGAAGTGCCTGTTCGGAGCAAAAGGAGGGCGTTTTCTGGGGTACATAGTGACCGAGCGGGGAATCGAAGAAAATCCCAGCAAGGTGAAAGCTCTACAAGATATGCCGCCTCCAAGAAATACAAGGGAAGTGCAGCGTTTGACCGGTCGGATAACTGCTCTGTCCAGGTTCATCATCAAAACCGCCGACCGGAGCCTTCCTTTTTTCAAGATCTTACGCAAAGCTACAAAATTTCATTGGGACGAAGAATGCGACCGGGCGTTCGAAGATTTGAAGGCATATCTGAACTCTCTCCCGGTATTAGCCAAGCCGACTGCGGGTGAGCCACTTCATATGTACTTGTCTTCAACCGAGCATGTGATCGGCTCAGCTTTAGTGAGGTCGAGCGGAGAAGAGCCTGTGTATTTCCTTAGTCACATTTTAAAAGATGCTGAATCTCGCTACACTGGGCTCGAAAAGCTAGCCTTCGCTCTGGTCCTCGCCGCTCGGCGCCTTCGTCCATACTTCCTGGCGCATACGATCGTTGTCAAAACCAATAGCCCGCTCGGACGTGTGCTACTAAATCCAGAGGCATCCGGATGACTCATCAAATGGAATACGGAGTTAAGTGAATTTGATATCCAATACCAGCCCCGCTCGGCGATCAAAGCGCAATCCTTGGCCGATTTTGTGATTGAGGTGCAAAGGTCGGAGCCAGAAGCTATGTGGAGAATATATGTGGATGGGTCGTCCACTCGGCTTGGAAGCGGGATTGGAATATTGTTGCTCTCCCCTCAAGAAGAAAAGATGCACCTATCCGTCCGGCTAGATTATAAAGCTACCAACAACGAAGCAGAATATGAGGCCCTCATAGCTGTCTTACATGCCGCCCGGCATGTAGGCGCCGGACGGGTAACACTCCACTCGGATTCGCAGTTGGCCGCTCAGCAGCTCTCTGGTACCTTCGAAATCAATAGCGCTCAGCTCAAGCTCTACGCTGAAGCCTTCGAGAAGCTCAAAGCTGATTTTAGAGAAGTTATTGTCCAGAAGATACCCAGAGCAGAAAATCAAGCAGCCGATGAGTTAGCCAGACTCGCGAGCTCAATAACGCCGGTCGCCATTCAGCAATTAATTGAAAAAGTATTGCTGGTGGCGCACGTCGACCGGATGGAAGGCCTCACATTTCCAAGCGACTGGCGGACACCCATCGTAGAGCTCCTCTGCTCGGGAGCCACACCATCCGACCGGAACAAAGCCCAGCTGTTAAGAAGGAGGGCCGGTCGGTTTACTCTCATCGGCGATCAGCTTTACAAAAAGGCTTTCTCACGCCCGTTGTTGAAATGCGTGAGCGCGGAGGACTCGGCTTACATCCTCCAAGAAGTACATCAAGGATCGTGCGGAGGGCATCCGGGCGGACGATCGTTGGCCAAGAAGATCCTCTTGGTCGGGTACTTTTGGCCGACTTTACAAACAGACGTCGCTTGGACCGTGTCGACGTGCCTCTCATGTCATAAGTACCATAACTTCAACCACCGACCGGCAGAGGAAATGAAGGCATCAACAGTTTCGTGTCCGTTCGATCAATGGGGAATGGATATTGTCGGTCCATTTCCGATGGCGACCGGGCAGCGGAAATTTTTGCTAGTGGCGGTCGATTATTTTTCCAAGTGGGTGGAGGCCGAGCCGTTAGCCAAGATCACCGAACAGATGGTCAAAAAATTTATCTGGCAACACATCATCTGTCGGTTCGGCATCCCTCGCCGATTGGTCTCCGACAATGGGCGGCAATTCACAGGGAAGGTGCTAGAGGATTGGCGTAAAAGTTACGGCATCGAGCAACACTTCACGTCCGTGGCTTATCCCTAAAGCAACGGTCAAGCCGAAGTAGCCAATCGGGAGATTCTTCGTATTCTACGCGCTCGGCTCGACCATTTGGGAGGAAGTTGGCCGGATGAAGTGTCGGGCGTCTTGTGGGCCATCCGAACGACGCCGAAGGAAGGGACGGGCGCCACGCCGTTCCATTTGGTGTATGGCGGCGAGGCAGTCATTCCGGTCGAAGTCGGCGTTGAGTCCGTCCGAATCCAGAGTTATGATGATGACAACGCCGAACGGAGGAACATGGAGCTGGATTTGGTCGAAGAGGAGCGAGCCAAGGCGTCCATTCGGCTGATGGCATATCGGCAGCGGATGAAGCAAAGCTACAACCGCCGTGTAATCCCCAGATCATTCCAGGTCGGCGATCTCGTCTGGAAGAAAGTCAAGCCGGTCGGCGACGTCGGCAAACTGGAAGCTCCTTGGGCGGGTCCTTTCAAGGTTATTGAAAAACTCCACTCGGGCGCTTACTACTTGGAGGATGAAGACGGGCGGTAGCTAGATCGACCGTGGAGTGCAAATCACCTCCAGCCTTATCGAGCGGGGTGAAAGGTGCACGAATGTAAATCATTTTTGTATATGTTAGTCGCCCGTGTCCTTGTAATGTAGGAAGCAAAATTAATTCAAAGGATGGCCAAGGGATCCGCCGATCGGCAGCGTTAAAACTAGCCTTGAAGGCCGTCGAGCTCCGACGTTAAATATCGAGAGACGAGCCGGCGTCTATAAACGTCCGAGCGGAAGACCGTCGAGCTCCGACGTTAAATATCGAGAGACGAGCCGGCGTCTATAAACGTCCGAGCGGAAGACCGTCGAGCTCCGACGTTAAATATCGAGAGACGAGCCGGCGTCTATAAACGTCCGAGCGGAAGACCGTCGAGCTCCGACGTTAAATATCGAGAGACGAGCGCGCGCCTATAAACGTCCAGCGGAAGACCGTCGAGCCCGACGTTAAATATCGAGAGACGAGCCGGCGTCTATAAACGTCCAAGCGGAAGACCGCCGAGCTCGGCGTTAAATATCGAGACGAGCCGGCGTCTAACGTCCGAGCGGAAGACCGCTGAGCTCCGACGTTAAATATCGAGAGACGAGCCGGCGCTATAAACGTCCGAGCGGAAGACCGCCGAGCTCGGCGTTAAATATCGAGAGACGAGCCGGCGTCTATAAATGTCCGAGCGGAAGACCGTCGAGCTCCGACGTTAAATATCGAGAGACGAGCCGGCGTCTATAAACGTCCGAGCGGCTCGCATGCGAAAATCTAGCGAAAACCCCTTTGAGGTGAGGCGCGAAGCAAAAGATGGTTAATCGGAATTAAAAATGCAAGCAAGTGAACGAGCGACGTTCGCGCGCCGAGCGGCTGCTCAGTCACATGATAAAAGACATTAAAGACAATCGACTTGTCTGGCATAGCGTGGTGTCGAGCAGAAGAGTTTTAAAGAACACTTAGTCGTGACGAGAGAAAAATTTCTTGCAAGAACAGGAGTTGAAGGAACAGAAAAGATTATCTATTATGCACTGGGTGAACCAAAAGAGTTACTACAAAGGTAAGTTGGGCCGAACGGCCTGAATACAAAAAAAAAAAAAGTTCATAAAAGGAAAAAACGCTTATCAAGCGTCAAAGTCAAAAAGAGTGTCAGGGATGGCGCCCATCACGGTCGCGAGGTCCTCGGAGGGGATGGCCAGCTCGGCGGGCAGGTGGCCCTTGGTCTTCAGATAATCCACCGCCGCCTTGATCGCTTCTTCGAAAGTGAGGGATATCTTATCGGTGAACTTCTCTCCGAAATCCTCCGAGCGGAGATACGCCTTCCTCACTTCGTCAGAACGGGCCGACTCCCCCTCTTGATATTCTTTGAGCGCGGCGTGGGCAGCGTCGCTGGCGGCTTGGAGATCCTTCAAGTCTCCATCAAATCTTTGGAGATCGGCCGAGCCTCCACCTTCATCCGGTCCAAATCATCGATGGCCTGGCGCTTCCGGGTGGTCGCCGTCTTGATCTCTTTATCTCGTTGCTTGATCATCGCCTCAAGCCGAACGACCTTGCTCGCCAAATCGAAAGCCCTTGTCCGTTCGGCTTCCAATGATTTTTTGGCCTTCTCCAGAGCGGCCGTCGATTGTTGGTTGTCCCCGGCGGCTTTAAGTTTTTTCAGTTCATCCTCCAGTTCGGCCAACCGATTGCTAATGGCGATTTGCTCCACCCAGTTCTACAAGCAAAGGGGAATAGGTTAAAAACTTAGTTCAAATATATGAACAAAAAAAAAAAAGAGCATACCCCGGTAGCCTGTTGGAGGTTGCTGTCGCCGAGCTGCCCGGGAGTCATCGCTTTTATGCGACGCCGAGCGTCCTCTCAAGCCTTTGCAAGAGGGCCCGTCAAGGTAATCTGCTGCTCGGGGACCACTGACCGATCAGCAGCAGCCATGTATGCCTCTGAGGGGAGGCGTAGAACGGTCTTAATTAAATTCGAGCCGCTCAACTCGCTCTGAGAGGCATCAGCCTTACCGGTGGACGAGGAGGGAAGCTCGCCCAAACGCCTGATACGGCGCAGAGTTCTAGAAGGGCTGGATAGCGGCACCTCAGAGCTGGCCCTCGGAGAGCCATGTGGGGTCGGAGTGCTCTCGAGGGAAACCATCCCGGACAACACCGGAGCATCCGCGCCCCGCTCGGGCTGTGGTTCATCAAGTGGAGTGGAGGCAGACGCAGATTCCGGTCGTCGGCGCTTCCGAGTGACTAGCGGAACATCGTCGGCTGAACGGCCCTCCACCTCAGCTTAGGTAGAAGGATCTGTGCCGCCCGCCGCCTCTTGAGAGGTAGTGGCTGCTAAGGTTTCAGAGACATCCTGAGTCCCCTCACTTGCTTCGCCGGTCGAATCAGCGGATCCAAGGCCCCGCTCGGCGACCTCCTTGTTCTTCACCGCCTTAATCTGAGCGGCTTTCAGCTTGAGCTTTTCGGTTGCCTTGGCGCGCCACATGACTTCAGCTGCGGAAGCAAGAAATAAATCAGTTAGAACAAAATAAGCGGGAAGATAAGGGAACTTACTCATGCTGCAGGGCAGATCGGCTGGAGTGGAAGACAAGCCGAATATGTGCATTACTCCCGGAAGGAGCAGCTTGTCAATATGATAACGCTGACCAACCAGCCGTTCGGCTGCATGAAGGTAGGCCGCGTCGCCTCTAAATTTGCCGAGCTCCGGCTGCGCTGGCATCGCCGTCTGCCACTTGGTACGGAAAGGCGGCGGCTCGGGAAAACGTACATAGAAGAAATACTCCTTCCAATGTTTGTTGGAGCTCGGCATGCTATCGAAGAGGACGAAACCTATCCTAGATTGAAAAACAAAAGTTCCCCACTCGGCCTGCTTGGGATAGTAGAAGTAGTGGAAAATTTTTGGGTCTAGGGGGATGTCGTTCAGTTTGAATAAAATTATCACTCCGCTCAGCAGCCTGATAGAGTTGGGAACTACCTGGCCGAGCGGAATGCGAAAATAATTGCAAACTTGTAAGAAAAATTTGTGAGGTGGAAAACGCAGTCCGGCCAGAAATTGGTCTCGGAAGAAAAGAACGGTGCGGGGCGGCGGTTCATGAGGCCGATCGGCCGGTGTGGCTAACACTATTTGGTGGTCGGTAGGCAGGTCATAGGTTCGAGTGAGGCGCAAGGCGTCCTCCTCGTCGAACCGGCTTTCCATGGTCGAATACCAAAGACCCGGAGCACCGCTGGTCGACTGCGAAGTACTAGTCATGATCGAAAAATAAGAATGCGGGACAAAAGGGGAAGGTTCAAGCAAGGAATGGATGGAAACCGACCGAAGGAGACGATTAACAGAAAGAAGAAAACATTGGGAGCGAGAAAAAGGGTTTTACGAGCAAGGAAGATGGTCTGAAGAAGCTGTAGGGTCACCGGAAAGCCGAAACGCAAGGTCGCCGGCGAAAGAAGGAGCAGCGGGATGTCTGGAAACGAGGAGGTTGAAATGCGGCGAGGAGCAAGGGTCGAGAGCTTTATATGGGCGGCTGCCATCAATTTCCACCGTCCGATCCAGGTCACTGATATCAAGGTCGTCATTCGGCCGTTCATTTCAAACGGCGGCTGTCCCATCGGAAGTGACGCCACCGCCATACGCTGACAAACGCACGATCGCCATGTGTCAGCGGGATACTGGTCGCATTTAATGAGCTCCCCTTACCGTGTGCAGCGCACGTGATGAATAGTAGGGGAGATCATCGGACATGGATTCCCAGAGATCACAAGGCACGAACCAGATACCGCCGAACGGACGAGCATCCTTAGGCCTGGCCGAGCGGCCCAATGCAGTGATCGTTGCTCAGGCAGATCGGCAGTCCAGTCAGTCGGACTTCGCCTCCTTCGACTAGACTTGAGGGGGAGGCAAGTGATCCGGTGGTCAAGGCAGAGGACCCCATTGCGAGGGGTCAACGCCACGTGGAGATCAAAAGGCCGGGGGGCCCATCGGCGAAGGGTGAGCCGATCGGACTTGGGAGAAAAGACCGATCGGACCACCGATGAGCATCCAACAGTAAGAGGTGCCCTGACAGGGGCCGGGGTTCCGACGCTCAGTGGAAACAATAGCTAAGAGCCGAGCGGAAGGCCTCAGAGAAGATAACATACTACTAACAGTCCTTACGTAGTACTCGCCCGGAAGTCTCCCCAGTAGGAGGAAGTCCATGACGGGCGTGCCGCCCGACCGGCGCAGGAGAGGGAGGCCGTCCGGACGACGCTCTTCGAGCCGGCCGGTCGGACAGACGTCCCAGCCGGGCGGTGGGTAAAGGACCGGAACATCTTCTGACAGCCGTCAAGTCCTAGGGCTAGGCCATACTCCAAGTCTGACAACGAGGTGTTCTGTTGTCCCATCGAAGACGTGATTGGACTGTAGCAGTATCGCGTCAGGTAAGCTCTCTGACAAGCACGTGCCGAGGTATGGACTGCGGACATGTACGCACCTCGGTGGGCGTGTAGTAGCTCTTTCACCGCTCTATATAAAGAGTCGTAGACTTCGCCGGAGGTACGCATTCTACAAGCTTTGGAGCCACTTTCTTTACCACTTGCTTGCCTGACTTGAGCGTCGGAGGGTTGCCGCCGGGAACCCCTTCCCGGCCCGACTTCTGTGCAGGGTCGCCGGAGCTTCGTACGACCAGTCGAAGACCCACATCAGCAATCGGAGAGCGTCACGTGCCCAGCGTCCATTGAGTCAGCTGTTCAGACAGGATCATTGATTAATCTAAAGCGGACGATTCAGTCATACATTACTAAGTAAATTCATAAAGCATGGTAACTCTTGATGTTAAGTTTAACTTTATTAGTAATTCAATTATCGTAGATGTGTTTTGCGTAAAAATAAATCGTAATTATTTGAGAAATACATCATATCTCTTACTATTATATTAAATCCCACCCTAGCGCCCCTAAAAAATGTTCTACACTAATGAGAGAGAGTAAATCAAGAAATCGAAGCAAGCCATTACATGAGAGGATATTTAAAGCAATTTTATTGAAATTCAACCCTTACTCAATTCTATAAACTTATATTTTAAATGTTGATGAACTAGGATATGTCCATCTATAGATAAATAATTTCTATATTAAACAGCATAATAGAACTAGTAGTAGAGTCGTAAATTTAGATTGAGTCCGTCGAGTTGGCCTATCGGCTAAATAATTTAAGTAGGTTGAGTTAAAATTTTATCAATCCATTTAAAGGCAGGCCAGGGGGACTGACATGCCTAAGTCTGCGACTCACATGGGTTAGCTTGCAATGAGTTTTGGTTGGCTTGTGGGTTGAGAATTTTTTTTTTCCAAAACCTTAAAACTAAAATGAAAATTTCAATGGGCTTATGAGTTTGATCCACTTAATCAGTAACTCAAACTTAAAGTTTTTAATCTTTTATATAGTTGAGTCACATTACCCGCAACTTGCTTTGGGATGAGTTGGGAATTTTCCAACTCACTAGGATGACGGACGGGTCGGCTTGCCCCGCCGTGGGCTGGCCTGCCTCCGCCACTAAATAATTTAAGTAGGTTGGGTTGAAATTTTATCAATCCATTTAAATGTGCATCTAGGCAGACTGACCTACTCGCCTTCGTGACTCGCATGAGTTGGCATGTGACGAGTTTGGGTTGGCCTGCGGGTTGAGAATTTTTTTTCTCTGAGACTTAAAACTAAAGTGGAAAATTCAATGAGCTCATGAGTTTGTTGTTGGTGCAGCGTGTTAGAGTGTATACTAAAAGCCTAGCTTTTTGTAAACATTTATTTTGAAATAAAGAATCACATTGGTCAAATGTCTATATTTATATGCTAAGTGTTGTTGTTCAATTAATTTATATTGTACATAACATGATGTATGGTGTTACACACAAAAGATCATGTTATCAATTCCTTATAAATTATAAACAGTAGCTCACGACTAAGATGGAAAGGAACAAACCATTGGAATAGTCGTAGTGTAATTTGGTATTAGTTTATCTTAACTATAAAATTACACTAGTATACTCTGAGTGTATTAAGCAAGACCATTTGAAGGTAAGTTCTTTTTCTACTGACTGCATAAAAGAACAAGTACTTTGTTATTATGAAAGTGTGTGTTCTTAATTATGATATAATAACAAGCACATATATCTAGTATTTATTTATTTGACTTATCAAAGGGTGTGATTTAGTTCAATAAATCAATAGGCCAAATAAGTCGGAAAATGATATTATTTATAGTGTGTATTGTTGATTATAGAATGAAACTGTGTCCTAGTAATCTAGGTTGATGATGCCCCCAAGAGGATCTCATAAGTATTGTCATGTAAACCCTGCAGGTGGACTTTGTCTGACATGACCATAAGGTTGAATGGAACTACTCTTGGAGCTAGATATTAATTAAGTGAGTTGTCAGTAACTCATTTAATTAGTAGACATTATATATCTTAAACACAGGGAGACTAACACATTCATGATAAGAAGGAGCCCAAAATGTAATTTGAGATTGGTGTGGTAGTTCAATAATAATTCTTTAGTGGTATGAATTATTATTGATGAAATTAAGTTGAGTGTTCGGGGCGAACACGGGAAGCTTAATTTCATTGGGAGACCAAAACCAATTTCTCCTCTCGGTCCCTATCGTAGCCTCTTATTTATAAAGTATTATACACACACATACCCACCTTCTTACCTACCTTAAGGTGGCCGACCAAGCTAGCTTGGAGCCCAAGCTAGGGTCGGCCAAACCAAAGTGAGTTGGTTTGCTTAGGTGGTCGGCCCTAGCTTGAACCCAAGCTAAGGTGGTGGTCGACCACAATGAAAAATAAAAGGATTTTATTTTTAAAATCTTTTCTTATGTGGAAGCATGGTTTTAAAAGATAGTTTAAAATTTAAATCTTTTATTTTATAGTTTTCTACAAAAGATTAAGAGAAGGTTTGATATCTTTCCTTATTTGTAGTTAAAAGGAAGATTTTAATTTTTGATAAAACTTTTCTTTTTTGTAACCATGCTCATGATTTAAAAGAAAGTTTTAAAAATTATAAATCTTTCTTTTATATCTTTCTATAAAGGATTAAAAGAAATGTTTGATATCTTTCCTTATTTGTAGTTAAAAGAAAGATTTTAATTTTGAATAAAACTTTCCTTTTTGGAAATCATCCACATGTTTTAATAAACAAATTTTAATTTATAAAAGTTTCCTTTTATAACCAACCATGAAGGGAATTTTTAAAAGAGAAATTTGTATTTTAAAAATTTTCAGAAACAAATTAGGAAGTTTTAATTTTGTGATTGAAACTTTCCTTGTTTGGAGGGGATAAGGTGACCGGTCATTAAGAGTTTAAAAAGGAAATTTTAAATAAAATTTTCCTTATTAAACATTGCCAAAGAATATAAGGAAGTTTATTTATTAAACTTTTCTTATTTGCCAAGGCCAAGGAATATAAAAGGGAGGGTAAAAGTGCCTCATCTTAACACAACAATATCTCTTCTATTCCTTGATTGGTGGTCGACCCCTCTCTTCCTCCTCTTCTCCTATTCTTTTTCCCTTGTGGCCGGCGACATCTTCATCTCAAGAAGCTTGGTGGTGGCCAAATTTTGCTAGAGGAAGAAGGAGAGATAGAAGGCTTTGTTTATTGCATCCCTTGGAGCTTGGTTAGTGGCCAAAAGTTCTACATCTCTTGGAAATTAGGAATGACCGAAACTTGCTTGGAGAAGGAGGAAGGTGGTGGTGGTTCTCGTCTCAGTAGATCGTCGCCCACACGACGTCCGAGATAAGAAGAGGAATACCATAGAAGATCAAGAGGTTGTTGCTTACAAAGAAAAGTATAACTAGTAATTCTATTCCGCATCATACTGTTTTTTTTGTATAGATTTTGAAATGCCAAACACAAGAGGCATATGATTCTAGGTTTCGGATTTGTGATTCAAGTTTGTGTTCTTTTCTTTTCTTTTTCGATCTTGTGATTCGATTGTTCTTATTGGTTAAACCTAAGGTTACTATAAGGAGATTGAATATTGAATTTCTTTAAAAGACTTTGTCAAGGAAGTGGTGGATGATCCCATAACCAAGAAGGCCTAGTGTCTGGCCATGTTTAACCTGGAAGCCAATTTTAGAAATAAATATTTAATCAACTTTGTAACATGAGTGGACTTGGATTAATAATGTTAAGTATCGTTTGCAATCCAAGTTTAAACCTCTAAGAACAGATAAGTTAAATTTGGAATCAATAATGTTAAGTTCCGCTTGCGATTCCTAATTTAATTTCTAAAGAACACAATAGATTGTTAGGAATGGTTCAAGACTTGTACAAAATTTTTATATAGAGGAACCAGTACAATATTCCGAGTATCAACCAACACAGCGGAGATCGACAATAGGGGGTGAATTGCTTGCAGAAATAAAACAACCTCTTTCTAGTTCTTTGGACTTTGATTAGTAAACACAATTAAATAAAAAAATAAATTGAACAACTAAAATAAAGAAGAGAGAGGATTTAGTTAGTTAAAACTTAAGTGGTTGTTAATCCAAGACAGATGAAAGTTCACTAAAATTCTCCTTTGTTGAAGATAAAAAAGCCTATTACACTCTTTGATAGTTCAGAAAGATACTAGCAAATGAATACAAAAGTTACTGTTGAATTCATACCTCTATAGGGCTTTTTATTGCTCCTGAAAGCAAGTAGCCATTGCTCGGAGGCGCTTCTAAAGAGTTTTAGGGTGCCTCCAAGAGAATAGAGTTTTATCCTCAACTAAACGATCGTTGCTAACGGATTTGCTTGATTGAAGGCATCTTTAATGAGTTTGAAGGTGTCTTCACACTGTTCATGGGAGGCACCTCCCATAAAGCAGATCATCCTTACATACAAAACGCGCGAGGGCGGCTCCAAGCCTCTTAGAGGCGTATTCTATAAAGCATATCAGTCTTTTAGCTGATATTTTTCGCATAAGTGATGCTCCGGTTAGGAGTTGAACTTACCTGGACTCGACTCTGACCTTCTCTTCGAGTAGACTTCCTCTTTGGTTTCTTGTCCCTCAAATATCGTACACATCATTCTCATCCACAAGTATATTCTTCTGTAGCACCTCGTTCCTCGGATGCACCGAGCCTGTCGACTCTCTTCTCGTGTCATTCTTTTCGTTAGCTACGTCTTCTACTTGACTTTTTGAATTCTTAAGCTCCTATATACTTAAACACAAGGATCAAATACAAATAAAATCGAATTTAACTAGATTGACCACATTAAAATTATCACGAGATATTAATATTTGACTCACCTAATCCATAACCTAAATTTAAAATTTTTAATTACCCAATTCAAAGATTTTACCCTAAATTTTAAATAGATTAACTAAAAATCCTCTGCATTAATTATCCTATTCATTCCCTAAATTTAGATTTGATGAATAGTGATTCTCTAAATTTAGGAAATAAAACCTCTACCCTAAAAATAAAATAATATATTTTTTAATCTCTCTCCTTCCACTCAATCTCTCTCCTTCCACTCATTTCATAAATATAAAAATAAAAAATAGAAGAAAGAAAAGAAAATAATAAAAAATTAAGGATGATGAAAATTTTAGGGTATTTGATGTAATATGTAGTGAAAAATAATTATCTAAATTTAATAAAATGAATCATTTATCCTAAATTTTAGATATAATAATAGAAAAATTAATATGGATACCTTTAGATGTACATATTTATTTTGTAATGGGCACGTTAGCTGGGTCACGTTCTCCACAATCCGCCTCCTTGTGATGGATTGGGGATTTTCTGACTCACAGGATGACTATGATTCTATGAAACCGCTCGCATAAGAGCAGTGGATTCACACAATATCTCAACCGTCCATCTTAATGCTTCGTTATCTCTCTCTCCTTTCCAACCGCTCGATCCTTTCCGTAAACCGGTATTTAAGGTCCCCGATCGAGCTCCTGATCTCAGTTTCTAGGGTTACATAAACCAACCCATACTGCGACGAACGAACAGCGGAGGCGAATTCATCACTTCCATTTCCTCAAAAAATGGCGACCCAGAGGAGTAAGAAGAGAAAGGTCTAACCCAAGATGCCTCCTTTCCTAACGGATTTTTTCGTCGTGTCTCAGTTTCTTCGGTGTCGCAGTTTGTGGCGGATGGGGTGTTCTTTGCGGAGTTGAACGAGGTCCTGACGAGAGAACTGGCGGAGGATGGATGTTCGGGCGTGGAGGTCAGAGTTACGCCAATGCCGACTGAAATCATCATACGGGCAACTCGTACCCAGAATGTTCTTGGTTAGTAGTGAGATAAGTTTAAATGTAATTCTCCTGTTTTGTTTTTTTCTGAATGCTATTTGCCTGTCTGTTTGGCTGGTATAGGTGAAAAGTGTAGGAAAATTAGGGAACTGTTGTGCAGAAACGATTCAAGTTTCCTGAGAATGGGGTCGAGCTATATGCTGAGAAGGTGAACAATAGAGGGCTTTGTGCCATTGCTCAGGCGGAGTCACTCCGTTACAACCTTCTTGGAGGACTTACTGTTAGGAGGTTTGGGTTATTTCCACACTTTTTTTTTTTGTCACAGTAAGCTTCATTTTTTTTTGGTCAATTTTGCTAATTCTTGTATTCCATTTCATTCTTTCAAATTTATTTATCAAGTCTTAATTTTTTGAATATTTATAGATATATTACACTGGATTTTTTTGTGGTTTGTTATGGTGTGAGGTGTGATTTCACTTATTTGACAGAAAATTTGACCATTTCATTTAATTATTTTATAGCTTGCTCATAATGATCATGGTTTTAGCCTCGCAAATTCTCACCCCTTGCATGATATTGTCATCCATAAAACAAATAGGCCAATCAGTATCATATTTGTGTCGGAAGATGACAAAATATAGTTTTCCTTGGAGCAATTAGGTGCTATGTGTGTTTTTTTTTAAAATCTAATGGCTTAACCTCCTTGGTATATTCTTATAAATTTATTTCTAATTAATGTTTTGTATGTTTGCTTCTTCTATCTGAGTTACTGATTTCCAATTGAGCAAACCTGCATTTGTTTCTTTGTAACCACTGATGACTCGTCAAAGGTAATGAAGTAGGCTACTTTACCTACTTTGTGTAGTAAGATGACCCATGAATGGTTGTTGAGAGTGTAACACTTTTTGGTTCTAGCCTAGTTGTATTTTTTCCTCCTCCATTTTGTATTAAGATGAAAATTCTAGCCTGATACATCTATCAGAGGAAGTTTATAAAGATATGAACTCATTCCTCTTAAGTGCAAAAGCTTTTGAGTTAAGTGGTCACTCAAACATTTACTCCATGTCAAAATGAAATAATGTTTTCTCTCTTATTGATTGAACAATGAACACTACTATGTTTTCTTGATTTATTTGAGTTTTGCCTCCTTTTCTTTATTTTATTATTTTGTTCTTGAGCATTGTTGCTTATAGTGCTGCTAGGCATCATATTGTCTAATGGTTTGTTTTTATGCTCATACAATGAATTAGGAGTTTGTCAGGCTTCTTGGATATTATATATACTCGGAGTTTGGAATATGCTCCAACATTTTATTACAATGTAATGGTGTTTCTGTAGTTCTGCTATCGAATAAATTCCCTTAGATTCTTTTTAGTCTGACTTATTTAGTTTTTGAGTTTGTTACCTTAACCGCATTATCTCATTCATGGAGTGGTTAGTTGTGCTCCTAGTTAACTGACAGATTTTTTTCTGCCAATGTTTATGGTCAAAGATGTATTCTTTCTTGAAATGGTCATCTCTCTAACTTAATCTATAAGACAATTGTTATCATTCATTCAAGAAGATATTTGTTCTGGCTTTTCTATCTTTTAATTTCCCTTCCATCCTCATGTCAATCTAACAAGGAAAGAAGTAATTTCTAGTTAGATTTAAGTTAATTTGCATTTGTAGTTGCAGCTGAATGGTGATGAGTCATCATGAAAAAAATTTATGGTCATTGGTTGTTCTGCACCTGATACTACAACTGTTATCTCTCATCAGTTCTTGTGACTCTGTTCTTTGCTGATGTCATAGTTTCCATAAAAAATGACTTTATAATTTTTTTTAATCTTTATACATCATTTCCTTAATTTCTCAGTATTTTTCAATTACCATAACTTCCCTATTTTGTTCTTCATGACATTGAACTATGAATATGGGTTCTCTACTTTTTAACTTGAGACAATTAGTTGTATCATGTACTTCAGCAATTAGATATCTGTCTTATGTTTCCTTTTCTTTTGATTCAGGGCCTGCTATGGTGTCCTGGGGTTTGTCATGGAAAGTGGCGCAAAGGGGTGTCTCAGCTATATACTCTATGGAAATTTTAATTGATATCGAGATCTATTGCAGGTCATTGTAAGTTGAAAACTTTGGGCACAGCATGCTAAATCTATGAAATTCAAGGATGGGTACATGATTTCTTCTGGGCAGCCAGTCAAGGAGTATATCGACTTGGCGGTTAGGCATGTTCTCCTTCAACAGGTTATCTTCTCCCTGCTTTTGCTTAACCATGACATTTGGTTATTTTGAAGTTCATTCTAAATTTCTTCACATCCTTCTCAGGTATGTCAAAGATATGCTGAAATTTTCTTCCCTGCCTAGGGTGTTCTTGGAATCAAGGTGAAGATTATGCTGGATTGGGATCCAAAGGGAAAGCAAGGTCCTACCACACCTCTTCCAGATCTTGTTACCATTCATCCCCCTAAGGATGAAGAAGAATATGCTAAGCCATCACTTGCGTTGGCTCCAGAGATACCTGTGGCATGAAGACTTTCATCATAGTAGTTTGTATCCTATGTGTGACTTTACTTGTATTTTTGACTCAAACTTATTGGCATATTTTTTGAGATTGGATTGGATTGGATTGGATTGACAAGTATTACAAGCTTACATATGGATGAGTCATGATTCATGGATGTTTGTGTATTTATTCGATTCCTTCAAGCACAGATTTTTGATCTTGACAATAGTCAAGAGTCATCCAAGGACCAAGATCTTGTCAATACACGGGGAGTTTCAAAATGGTTTACCAGACCACTGAAGAGGAATTAGAGTCTGTGCCAACTAGTATAACAAGGTGAGCTTTCCATTAACAATGATGCCAATTAGTTTAACAAGGTGAACTTTCCATTAACACTGATTCATTCGATAAGGAAAATGGCCAAGTAATAATTCAATTGATGAGAAAAATGGTGAAGTTTCGTGTTGTTTCCTTTTAATATTTATGAGGTGAAACATAATTTATAAATCATTTATACATTTATTTTTTTAAATTGATGTCAAATATTCAGTTTATCTTGATTAATCTCGATGTCACATAAGTTTTTTTTTTTTTTGAATAAATCAAAAAGTACTCAATCCGGGTGCGAATGACTAATTAACCTAATATTTTTAAGTCAAATAAGAGAAATTTAACGGTTAATATTTTTTTCCTTATTTTTTATAGAAAAAAAATGAAACTTGTTGATACTCGTACCAAATGCCACGGTTGTTCTGTCGCAAAGCGACCCCTTGGTTTTTTATCTTGCTCCAGCGCCGCAATATCACGTTTTACTCCCTCCGACTCTTTCCCTGTAGAAAAAACCCTAGCGATCGGAGCGGCGCAGACGAAGAAGTTACCCAGAAGCGATGGAGGACGAATCGCGTGTGGAGGACCTTCCTCACCAGCCTTCCGTCGTTGACGACGGTGTCACCGAGGATTGGAGTAAGGAGGAGGATGATCCTGTGGCAGAGGACCACCCTCCCTCAGCTGCCGCCACTGACCTGGCAGATCCTCAATCTGAAGGTGCCTTCTTTTGCTCTACATCCTGAATCTTAAGTCTGACATCAAATTCCTCAATATATTGGATCTCGCACGGCTTCCACCCGATGTTTTGGTTTCTCGCACTCTGACGTGCCAGCAGAATTCTTCTGAAATATGTTGGGAGTACAGGAATTAACAATTTTGTAAATAAAGACGGGTCTTTTTAAAACATTGTTCTGGCAACTTGGTGCTAGGATCTATGCAAAGGTTCGTTTTTATTTAGTTCGAAACGGACGAAAATATTCATAAAACATGGAGACGAAGATCAGGGAAATGAGCTGAAAGGAAGAGAGAAATAAGAGAATTGAGACAGAAGTAGTTTGTTGCTACTCCTGTTTGCTGGTTTGAAGTGACAAATTAATTTGAGTTGCAAGTGGATAATAGATTTCTCAAATATAAACAACTCTAGATTTAAACTACCGCTTGGTTAATGAAATATACAAGCAGTGCGTAATTTGTGTTTGAAGTACAGAAGTCATGAAACAGCTTATAGTCCCTAATGAAAAGAGGCACCTAGACTATTGTAGCAAAAGGTGATTACACTCACCTAGGTGCCCCTAATAGTCCCGTTCCTAGGTTATGTGAAAGGAGATAAATCACTAGTGTAGCTTATAGTCAACCACCAAAAGACGCACCTAAACTTGATAACATATTAAGTGACATCAGAAGGTCCAATTATGCCTACTTAACGATTGCCCCTCTTACCTGATTTTGTAGTCTTTTCGTTTTCTGTCAAGTCTCATGTGGAACTAAACTGTGGCATCACTTTTTGATTAAATCATATGTGCATGCGGAGCATCTTAAGAATCTATAGTTCATAGGTTGGACTTGTATGTTTTAAGTGGTTGATAAAATACATAGTAATGAAGGTAAATAGATTGTTGACTGAAAACCTATCCGAAGTTGTTATATTTACCTAATTTAATGTTCTCCAGTCTTATGTAAATGCCCTTTTCAAATGATTTAGAGTAGTTATGCATGCCGATTAGTTTTTTGTTTGGTGACTAATTTTTGTTACATATATACAAGAACTGGTTTATACTTTTATTTTCATCCGCTTTTCAATTAGAGTATAAGGCAGTTATGATTTGACTTTAAGCAGCACAACTTGTGTAATCTTTTCAAACTGCATTGCTTGTGCTTGTATTCCTGCAAACTTGCGCATTTTCTGATATCAGATTTTTTTTGTTTTCATAGACACAACAGCAGAAATTCAGACTGTTATTCAATCATTACAGCTGGAAACGGGAGGTAAAGTGTTTCATGATTTGTTTTATTCTATTTTGCAAAAGGTCATACGCTGACCCGGGTGCCCCCACACGGCTGGCCGATAGCCATTCGTAGAGAGGTAAATCAGGAAATTAAGCAGGTTACCACGTGGGAGGGTAGGTTTGCTTTATTCTATTGTATACAAGTTAGGTTGCATTGTAGACGAGCCACAAACAAGACTTCAAATTCGTCAATGAAAATTATTTATTTTGTATAAGTTATCTTTATAGTGATCTATAGTGAAGGCCTAAGTTATCCTCTTTTTTGTTTGCTTTAGAAAAAAAAATCTTCCTTATATCTTTACTTGATGTCTAAGTTTGCCGTCACAGTAATTGTTTTAATTAATCTGTTAATTATTTTTTTCGTATTCTTCTTAGCCCTTCGACTAACTATTATTCTGATATTCATTGCACCTTAACAATGGTACCATTTTATTGTACTGTTTATTTTAACTCCCAGCTTATTATTTCCTGAATGACAGTGAAAGATAAGAAGGCGACTACAGATGAGGAAGCTGAAGAACTTGACGACAAAGAAGAAAACAAGAAGAGACACTTAAATGTCGTGTTCATTGGTCATGTTGGTATGTTTACATAAGTTGCATTAGTCCTCTTGTAAGTTGAGTATAAGATACATAAAGTTATCATGATTTAATAACAATGCTAATTATTTATGTTGTTTTCTCCCAAATTCTTTATCAATGAATTCAGATGCTGGTAAATCAACAGCTGGTGGTCAAATTCTTTTACTCAGTGGTCAAGTTGATGAACGAGCAATTCAGAAGTATGAAAAAGAGGCCAAGGATAAAAATCGAGACAGTTGGTATGTGAATGACTCTCTAAATCACCATTTACTATTTAATTTTGAGATACTGTTATGATACATATGTAGTAACATCTTCAATACACCAGAACAATTACTGCAGTGGTATGATAAATATTCATCATGTTGATCTATCATTCGGTCAAATATTGCTATAAGTTTTCTTTTGCAATTTCTTGAAGTTGTATGAAATTGTTTTGACAATCTACTACTATTTTCAAGTTGGTTTACTAATCCTTGGAAATAACTTAATCTTGCTTCCCAAGAACCAGACCTAGTTGGTGCTTGGTCAATCCATTTCTAGTCTGATTGGCATGTATTATCCAGTCAGTGCCAAATATAATTAAATTCACATTTAGTTGGTCTTGATTGATTGACTTAGATCAAAGTTTAAAAAGCATATGTGGGTATTGGTTGAACCATTCAATACAATCTAGATGTGGTTGTTTTCATGATTATAATTTTATTAGCATTAATTATAAAATAATTGTCAAAGTTTTAAAAAGTGTACGTGGGCATTGGTTGGACCATTCAATACAATCTAGATTGTTAGCTATAAAATAATTGTTGTGTTGGGAACATAATCAATGTAAATAATCAATTAAAGTAGTTATGCCTACCACACTATGAATAAAAAAAAATGCAAACAAGATCTGAGTTTCTTAGTGTATTCATATCGTGATTGAATCATTCTAATCATCACACCTCATTGATGAGATGACTTATTGGATTTCAAAGACATGTCATTAAATTTCACATAATTCTGATTCAGGTTTGATAATGATTTATTCATCTAATGAAGTCACTTGAATAAAACCTTAATTATCCTACCCTATCACAACTCCTTTGTTGAATTATATATTTATCTAATTGTATCATGTGTTATAATGAGAAATATGATGTTATTTGTAGCTGTTACATGTTTACTTAGTTAATTAGCACTTGTTTATTTTTGGTTGAAAATTTAATGCACGTTATTTGTTATAATTTACTCAATATATCTCATTGTCTTCTCTAACTATTGTAGACTTGCCTGAGTATAGCACATGTATCATAGAGAATACTGTGATTAGTCACATTGAGTTCATTCCCTCACTATATTTTCAACTTTGAATTAAATTTGTGAAATCATCAAATTTAGTGTATCTAAAACCTTACAAAGGAAAAAAAATATTTGATAGGGTGCTTGTTGATATATAGGCCATTTCTACTTGTTCTTCTATATTTAATTTTAACATCATCTAATGTCAATTGCCCAGGACCCTACCTTCCGCATAGGTGCTATGCAATGGGTCAATTGTAGCCACCAAGTTCTAGGCACGGCCTAGAGGTCGACATGACAATAATAATAAAACAGGAAGAGAAGTATATTAAATTTAGAACGACTAACATTGATATCTCAATGTGTGTGTATGTATTATAGTTGTATCTTTAATCAATCAAAACAACTTTATAATCATAAATATATTGGTCATAATAAGTAATCACTAAACATGTAACAATGGAAGGACATTTCATACTTTACATTACAACTATGATAGACTGAATTTGTGAAAAAACATTCCAAGTGTGTAGAGCTTTAACGATGAAAAATTTAATAATGAATGAGGGCAGCTCGGTGCATGAAGCTCCTGCCAATGCGGGGTTCTAGGGAAGGTCAGATCACTTTGGGTCTATTGTACGCAGCCATATCTTATGTTGCAAGAGGCTGTTTTTGCAATCCATGAGCACAAGGTCATATGACAACAACTTTATTGTTGTGTCAAGGCTCCCCTTCAAAAATTTAATAATGAATGAAGGGGAAAAAATATGAAAAGTGAGAGACCACACCTATGGAAGAGAAGGCTGGAAATTGGTGCGAACTGCCAACATTAGATGAAAAGGGGGAGGTAGAAGTCACTTGGAATTAGAGGCCTAGACGAATAAATTTTGTTGGGTGGGCTCATGGGATGAATTAGGATTATTTTCTAATATCTAATGAACTAACAATTTTTTTTTAAATCTAATTTTTCCCCTCTTGGATGCCTAAGCGGTTTGCGATTGTTGCATTTTAAAAGTGTTGCCAATGTAGATATGGAATAAGATCCAAAATTTTGAATTTGAAATATAGTTGTTCGTTAATTAGTAAAGTTATTTGTTAATTAGCTTATTTTGGTTTTATTTTAATTTGGGTAGTCAATTAATAAGGATTAGTTTATTTATTTTCTAGAGTTTCTAGGATTGAATCTATTAAGTGTCTAATTGTCTCATGTAAAATTCAACTTTGATTAGTAAAATATTCTATTTTTGAACATGTTTTTTTCTTTACATAGTTATCCTTTGCTTTGCCAATTTCGTCTTAAACTTCTGTGTGATTTGGGGTTTGATTTTGGTGCTGCACCAGCTGCCTAACATGGATCACCCAGAAACTAGGCGAAAGCATTCCTTGTTGAAACTGCCTAGGTGGGGCGAAAACATTCCTTGTTGAAACTGCCTAGGTGGGGTGGTTGCCTTTTAGAAACAAAGAACAGATTATGCTCCTTCACATGCAGCTATTTTGTACACTATTGTAGACTTTTTAGATTTTTAATACTTATTATTTTATTTCTCAGTGATTCTTGAAAAATTAGTGAACTTGTAGGGTCTATAAAAGAGACCTCCGACATTGTTTCATTCATTCAAAATTTAATATATATGTATTTTCATAATCTCCTTCTCTCTTTCAAGATTCTAAGTAGGTATGCGAACTCCTGCATTATTGTGTTTTGTTTAGCCCAACAAACTCAATTGAAGTTTTGGAAACAGAGTAATATAGGAATATATATATTTCTTAGTTTGGTTCAAGCAATGAATTGAATGCTTCATTCTCATTTCTATTTGTGGTTCGCAGAATTTTGTAAATAATAGGCAAGGTATTAATTTCCACTAGACCAGAACATCCCTCGCACTACTTTCTTATTTTAGTACAGACTGGCTCTAAAATATTTTAATTTTTTAGGGTGGATAAATGCAATAACTAAGAAGAATGAAGAAAGAATTACAATTCTATCAAAACTTGGTATTTGAGGTTCATTTTGTAACCCGATTGAGGGATAACTATTTGTTAGAATTCATGAAATTTTAACTGAATTTGTTGTTAAAGTCTACTTGAGATGACATTGAAAATCTTGTTTCGTAATTTTTGTTTTTAGTCTTAACTAGATCTCCGTGCACTGTTTAGGCTAAATCTCCTTATTCTATCACATTCAAATTAATTTTAGCATCTTTTGTCTTATGTTCTGTGAGTTAGGCTGATACGGCTTTGTGTGAGTTCGATTGCTGATGAACAAGCTACTTTGACTCTGTAGTGGGAGAAAAAAATAATAATTTAATGATTTCTCATTGTCAATTGGACCAGGCCATATGAAAATTGTACTTTAAATATCCTATGTGCAGAACAAATTCATATCATATACAATAAGATATTAATTAACCACTTTGTGTTCTAGGTATATGGCTTATATCATGGACACCAATGAGGAGGAGCGTGTAAAGGTCTGTTTCTATATTGTTATTTCCCTTTCTCATATTATTACACCTTCCGGATTGGCAATGAACCACAAGAAATAATTTGTTAATGATAACTGATAACTTTATATGCCAATAACTTATGGAATAGCTAGTCTGATACTAAAACATTTTTTTTACTCATTTCTTTATATCTTTCCCAGGGAATAACTGTGGAGGTTGGTAGAGCACATTTTGAAACAGAGAATACAAGGTTTACAGTTTTGGATGCCCCGGTAAATTTAAATTTCATCCCTTACCTCATATATGCCCTTAACAAGTGTCAATATTTAGCAAGTAGTTTCAAATGTATATGGTGGGCAGCTCAACTTTTATGTGCTACAAGCTCTATTGTTTTGCCTCTTTAATATTATAGATTAAATTGGCATTAAAAGAACTTATGAACAACAAGTTACTTATACAGTCATTTGGTTTTATAACACTAATAATGTAGTAATTCAAATTTTAGGCGGTTGAGAAAATCCACCTTGCCATTTTTCCTCAAAAGCAAGAAAAAGAGTTAGAATTTTCTTTTACAAATGGTGTGATGCAAATGATGCAATGGTTTTCCGGCAAGAAGATGCAAATGATGTGATGCAGTGCCATGAAGGGAGGGGAAATAGAAAGATTTGAGGATCCTTACCTGTGGTTTTTTACTTGTTTGTTTGGCAACAGTGAAGACTGTGAACAGGATGGTGACATAGAGAGGGAGCAAAAGAGATGGTGGTTATGCCCTCGAACAGGGAACTATAAAGGAGATGGCTACATTCACTAGGTGTTGTGAGAGAATTGTAGTGGGCTCTTGAGGATCCTTACTTGTGGTTTTTGCTTGTTAGTTTGGCAACAGTGAAGATAGCGAAGAGGATGAAGTGGAGAAGCAGCAAAAGAGATGGTGCTATGCCCTCAAACAGAGGAGGATGAAGGAGGTGGTGGCTGCATTCACTAGGTGTTGTGTGAGAACTGAGGTGGGCTCCTCTCTTGTGTTGAGATTTGGAGAGAGTGAAAGGTATTGTACATTCATGTGTGGGGCTTTGCGAGGGAGTTGTGAATGAGTTTTGGGTGTGGTATGGTGTGTTGTCAAAGTGGGGAGTTGGGATTTTTTTTTTAATATATGTATTTTTATTTAATTTTTTTTGATTTATTTGTTGGATGTGGGTTTAACATAGGGTTGGATCCGAACCCAATAAGAGTGTGGAAATTGGATTATGCTTTTTAATTTGGGGTTTGATTATGGTGAATGAATTTTTAACCTTCCTCTTCAATCAATTTTAAATTCATGTTAAGTTGAAAGTTAAATTTAAATTAACAGAAGTAGCACAAGTCAGATACTACAAGTCCAAAACAAGTCAATCATAGCAAAATAAGTCCAAATAAGTCCACCAAGCAGATGTTTTAAGACAAGTCTAATCACGCTGGGGACGAGCGTATTCGCCTTTTGCCACCATAAGATAAGTCTAATCCGGAGGAGGAGGAGGAGGAGATGGTGGCTCGAGTACCGGGTCCTCATCATGTCCATCATCTCTCATATCAAGACCCTCGTATCTTGAGACTCACGTGTAATTGTTTCCTCAAGTAGGGTCACTTGCTCCTCTAAAGTCAAAGTCGGAGGAGGGGCGGGAGGAGTCGGAGGAGCTGGTGATCGATGTGGAGCATCCTCGAGCACTGCTATGATCTCATCAATGTCTGGTGATCTAGGGGCAGCGTTCTTCCCATCTTTCCATACCAAAGAGTTCTTCCTGAGGACCATCTTAGCTCATCTTTAGCTAAGGTGAAGTTCCTAAGTCCTATTTGCTCAAAATCGGTCAATACTTTGATGTTTCTGCTAGAAACATTGACAATACGGCATGTGGACTGGATGACTGCCGGAGACAATTTTCATATAAAAAATTAATTTAATCACATGAATGATGTCAAGAATTAATTTGGAGTTTTCAAGTAGTTTTGAAAAATTAATTTCAGGTCTCAAAAATCAATAAATATTATTCAAAAATTAGTTTTGAATTATTTTCAAATAAATTTAGAAACTGAATTTGAGATTTTTTCAGTTCCAAAATAATTTCAAATTTGCAATCAATTTCAAAAATCAACTCTGCTTGCACAAGACAACACAAGCTGCGCATTTGCGACAAGTAACTTATAAATTGAATTGTGATAAAATCGCGTCACTACTTGTGAGGGTAGGTTTATTCCTCTCATTGTCCCCAGTTTAAGTCAGATTAACTCATAATTCCTGATACTTTCCAAATTTGCAAAAATTTTGGTGTCAACTATTTCAGCATTTTCTTTTGACTCTTTTTATTGTAAAAAGACTAGCTCGATAGTGGGCTGAAATTTTTGCAATACGTGCATCAAATGGTGTTTGAGAACATACACTCCTTGATGTTTAGTAAAATTTTGCCACAACCACTTGTATGAATATAAGTGTAAAATGAATTACTTCTTTTTAGTTGATTATTATTATCTTTTAAGAGGATGTATGGATGAATCTTGTCGGATTAAGCATGTTTGCTGTTGGGGCATTATCAAAATGTCCGGGTCGAAATAGCTTTAAAATTAAGTTCCAAGTTAGTCAATGTCGTAGTTATTTAAAGCGTGAGACACTCAAAAGTGTATAGGTGCTATGGGACCTAAGGTATAGGTGCTATGGGACCTGAGGCGTACTACGCAAGGTGAGGCATACTCCTTACTTTAAATTTTTACAATTCAATCATATATAGACAATTTCTGTCAAAATATTTTACTAATAAAACTACAGTTCATAAAATATTAACCAGTAATGTAAATATAAAATTCACTAGCAAATGAATACGTTAGGCGTATAATTCAAATTTAAGAAAACTTCAAATATCTAAAATTATCAAAATCTTCATTATCTTCCTCAATCATATCATTATCGTCAATCGTCATCATCAAATGTTTTAGATTTGTATAGCTGAATCTTCATTGGTTTTCTCAAGACCGATTTCTTCTTCCTCTTCATCAATAAGTTGAGTTGTAGAAGATCTTCTCTTAGTTCTTTTTGATATAGTTGCCCTTCTTATGAAGAAGATGAAATTCGAGATCTAAAACTATAGGCATCTTCACCAACTCCAGAAGTTCGTGCAACTTCACTCCAAGTCAAATCCCCTCATCAACCATTCATTAGTATCATATATCTCATCCAAAGAAATAGGATTGATAGTGTCACGCATATCATATCGACGACGCAAAGCCCTATTATACTTAATAAAAGCTAAATTATTTAGTTTTTTTTGCTTCAACCTGTTTCTTCTTTTGGAATGTAGCTTCACACAAAACAAAAATTATTTTAATTTTATTTTTTATAATAAATTTATTTAATATTTCCTTAAATATTTATACTTACATGTTCAAAAATACTCCAGTTTCATTAACAAGCAGAGAAATAAGTGTCGTTTGAAAAAGTTTTTTGGACACGATTTGCATCTATATGTCTCATTTCAATAAGACAAAAAAAAATTGTGCCTCAAGCAGGCTTGTTGCCTCTCACAAGGCGCATGCTTAAGGTGCAAGAGGCTCACCTAGCTGCGCCTTGAGCCTAGGCGCAGCCAGACAAGCACTTTTAATACCTATGGTCAATGTTCAAGAAGAGGGTGGCGGTGCTATACAAGGATGGGTAGAATTAGAATGACAAAAGTACATAGAGCTTTTGTACATTTTAATCCATCATTAACTATGCTGATGTAGCAACATGGATCCATATATCTCACTTGAAAAGGATCAACAAAAAAAAATTGGTGATGTCTTTCTTAAAACCGACGAAAGGGAAAGACAAAATTTTGAAGTTCTTCAAAGCTATTGGATTAATCATGAGTCATTGTGCAGTTCTTGTCTCAATTTGCAATTGCATTTCCTTGGAACTTTTGGGTGGATGAAGTAGACATCCTATTAGTATAAATATTTTTTCTTGTTAGGAAGTAGGCAAATGCTAAATTGCTTTTATCAGTGGGTCTAAATTTTGACATCTCATGAATGCTTCTTGATGCCTTTTTTCTCCTCAGCTTAAATTACTGTTAACTGTCAAGTCTATATGCTATATTTATTTTCCTTCCATGCAGGGCCATAAAAGTTATGTTCCCAACATGATAAGTGGTGCATCTCAAGCTGATGTTGGTGTTTTGGTACTTCTATAACTAGACTGAGTTTGTTTAAGATAAGTCATATTCAACTACAATAATCACATTTTGTTCTGTTTTGTGATAGGTAATATCTGCTCGGAAAGGCGAATTTGAAACTGGGTATGAGAAAGGTGGACAAACTCGTGAACATGTCCAGCTTGCAAAGACATTAGGTGTTTCTAAATTGGTTATCGTTGTCAACAAAATGGACGATCCAACCGTGAGATGGTCAAAAGAAAGGTTCGACATATATATATTTTTTATAAAATTTAATTCTCTAGCCAGGTTCATGATTTATTTTCTTTGCTATTTAGGTTTGATGAAATAGAGTCCAAGATGGTACCTTTTCTCAAATCCTCTGGTTATAATGTAAAGAAAGGTAAATCAGCTTAACTTTTAATCCATTCTTGTTTTTAGTGAAATATGTTTCTCAAGTTTGTTCTATTGATTATTGTTACCTCTGTTGAGACTTGAGACAATAGAGATCCTTTCTTTCCTTTATTTCTATGCAAGAAAACTTACTTGGGAAAGGTTTGAAATATTGGATTGGTAATTTTGTAGAGTATTGATATGAAGGCTTGAAGTCTCAATGGTACTGGTTACTTTTAGACTGATCCACATAAAATAGCCAAGTCCACTTAGTGAATGAAGAGGAAGGATAAGTAGAATAGAAAAGAAGAGAGTAGAAGGAAAGGTAATTAATCGAAGAAAGCAGTTTAAAAAAGAGGGTTGAGGTTAATGGGTATGGATAATTACTTTGCTTATTGAGTTTAATGGGTGAATTAGCAGAAGAAGAGGTGGAAGATGCTTAACCACATAAAATTGAGTCTACGTGGGAATTTCCAATACCTCTTCCATGCTTATCTCCAAAATCACACATTTGTACAGTTTATCAGCTTTCTGGCCTTTGCAATCCAAAGTCAGAATCTTTCTCTATACCGGTAGTCCTGGTTTGGCCATTGTCAATTTGATTCAGCCGTTTCAAATCTTTCGCTACCATTCCTTGTCTGGGTGTCTAAGAATGGTTTATACTGCCTGTTTTAATCATCAAGGAGCAAGATATTAATCCAATTGATATCAAGGATTGGTTAGGTGAACATTAGCACAAAAAGTACCTTTAACTTCTTTTAAGAAAATACAAACAAAATTCCTTCTCTTACCACCTGATTATCTTTCAGTTTGGTATGTTAACAACCATTTAAACAGAGGACACTAGTGGTAATAAAATCGATGCCAGTCTGGGATTTTGTTGCTTATTTATTTGCCCACTTGTTCTTTCATGACCCATTGACACTGTTTTCTTATGGCATCCTTATCAGGTTCATAAAAAGTGTCTTGTTTGATTCATCATCCATGGTTTTTGATTGAATCTTGGAAGTAAGGGAGTTGTTTGTACCTTTAAACAAAGGAAAGTTATTTGAATTATTTTTATTAGGAATAAGTTTTATAAAAAGCTTGCCATGCACTTTAAAGGGATACTATTCTCTACTTATTTTTTATTTTTTGCTCAAAAAAATTCATTGTTTTATATATTTTGCTGGAAAATTTTCTAGGCAGGAGTTATGTTCGGGTTTAGCAGATGCTTGTTTATAAATTATGATACCAATCGCCCGACCTTTCTCAGTTTGCAACTGGAAACTTGTGTTATGAGCAAAAATAATCATCACAATGAACATAATCAGCTTCTTGACTCTAGCACCACTGCCAACATGGCAGTAGGGTTATTGGCTTTATGCTAAACATCCATGGTTTAAACTCTTAGCTTGCACTGGTTTTTAAATTAAAGTGTCTGATTGTCCCAATTTGAAAATAAAAAGGAAACTAATTAACCGTCTCCTTTTTTTGTTGTTTTTCTATTGTTTCTTTGACCATACCATGGCACTACTGATATACTAACATAAAATGATCTTATGGTAGAAGACTTGATGATCTGACATAATAGTTGGGCTTTGTTTTTCTTCCCAATTTTCTTTCCACCAAATGTTACTATAGCTTTATAATGTAAGCTTCTTCCCTTCTGGATGAACCCATTGCAGATGTTCAGTTTCTTCCTATCTCTGCTTTGCTTGGTGCAAACATGAAAATCAGAATGGAGAAAAGCATTTGTGATTGGTGGTCTGGACCTTGTCTCTTTGAAGTACTTGATGCTATTGAAATTCCTCCTCGAGATCCTAAAGGTCCTGTTAGGTATGCTGCTGCTTTATTTACACCTCTTTCATTTAACTTTCTAGGCAGTACCTAATAAAGTAGACTACACCTGATGGATCAAGTGAAGCTTGGTACATCATTCCACCAACTAGGTTCGTTACATGTCAGTAACCAAGTGTTTTTAACAAATACAGACTCATACATTTTAGCATGCTATCCTTGTAACTGGTAGTTGCTCTATTCATTGGAACTCATTCAAGAGACTTAAGTCGTTCAAGTTTTTGTTTAATGTACTCAACATTTAACTAGATATATTATTCAGATTCAGGCAATTGTCTACGGTCAAGATAGGAAGTCTGAAAAGATTACAAGATTATTTTTTTTGTGCATATATACCTGATTATATGTACCACTTAAATTACTTTTCTTTCTAGTGATTTATAATATGGAGACTACTCAGAATAGTATGTACATGGTTCTAGTAAATTTGAGCTGTAGGTTCTAACAATATGATCTTAGTTGATGAACCCTTGGCTGAATCCTCCCAATGGTGGAAACATTAAGTTTTACGACCTTTATTAGGTTAGAACATCAATCTTCTTTCTGTAGCTGTATTCCACTTTCTTTTTGTCTCCAAAAGATATATGGATGCATAGCCAGGTCCATATCTTTGCTTTTCCCTTATAAAATCTCATGGATTTTTTCTTTGTTTATATAAATACTGTGTACACAGGATGCCAATTATTGATAAATACAAAGACATGGGAACTGTAGTGATGGGGAAACTTGAGTCAGGCAGCATCAATGAAGGAGACAACTTATTCGTAATGCCAAATAAGGTACGGATTTCCTTTTTGACAATCTTCTTTGGTTATCAAATTTCTGTGAACTGAATTGATACCATGATCTGGTTGATCCTCTCCAGGCTAGTGTTAAAGTACTTTCTATAATCTGTGATGAAAAGAAAGTCAGACGAGCTGGACCTGGTGAGAATGTCAAAGTGAAATTGGCAGGTGTTGAAGAAGAGGATATTTTAGCTGGCTTTGTTCTTTCAAGTGTTGGTATGTAATTCTATATGCTGGAAAATTATCCTTTGCCATTTCTTGTTAAAATTTAATTATTTACTTGGTGTCCTAAACCTCTGATACTTAGTATTGAAGATATGAAGTTCAGATTTGCGAAGCTGTCAAAGTTTGCATTATGCAATCTATATGATTGTTTATGTTCTTTATCATGCATCAGATATTTTTTTGAATCAGTTGCACTAATAGTCCGTGAAGAATATATATCTATGCACATGGTAAGAAGTTCTCATGGCGTATGCGTTGAAGAATATGCAGCCATTTTAGCAAAAGAACACAAATCTTTGGGGCAAATTGTTAAATTGACCCTACAACATAAACTTGTTGGGTTTCTAACAGAAAAGCAACAAATTATGCATGAAACATAACAAGTCTAAAAGTTGGAGTTTACCATCTAGTTAGAACTGTAATTAAAATCGCTAACTCCATCATTGCCATGGCGAAGTTGTAATGTTGTATAACTGTATAATAAAGGGGCTTAATATAACTATTTGCCATTTTTTATATAAAAAAATCATGGTTTAATAGAATTATATTGTAATTTCAGTGTTTTCCAAGTAATGCATATGCATAAAAATTAAAGTAACACATAGAAGATCACATCTGCTAGTACAGATGCCTAAACATATGCCTAATGCTAGTATAGATTGAGCTTAACAAGTCAAAACATATGCCTAATGATTTTTTATACGTTTATTTTCTTGATCATTCCCATATTTTTGGGAAAGGATGGGCTAGCCCTTTTATAGATTGCCAAGAAGCGATCCAAAATCTAGTGACCTGTTATTACTAATGAGTATTGATACAGGCCATATGGCCTCACCTAGAGGTCATTGGTTCCAGCATATGGTTTGGATATTGAATACTATATATGTATATAGGACCTTTTCTGTTATTTTTTTTTCCTATAATATAGTTTACTTCTGTTATATTGAAAATCCTAAACTTCTGAAACCTTTTGTTGACTTCCAATCTATTCTTATATTCATTCTGAAAGGAGATGAAAACTGTATTAATATAAACTTGCAACTTCATTTGCTTGGCTGGTGACATTATTAAGGAAACCAATATTAAGAATGATAGCATGCATATGTTTCAACAACATCATGTTATCATTTTTTCTTTGTTTAGGCGGATTCTTTGGTTTGTCAAACCTTAGTAAAGGGCTTTCAGTAGATTTTTTAGACAAGATTGGTGACACTATTTGTTCTTGCAGCAAAGCCAATAGGTGCTTTCTATGAATTTAATGCTCAGTTGCAGATTCTTGAGTTGCTTGACAATGTAAGTTTCCCCCCGCATTATGATTAATGACTGCTTGATAATGTTGCACATCTCCCAAACATTCTATTACTATTTCAGGCAATTTTTACTGCTGGATACAAGGCGGTGTTGCACATTCATTCAATTGTTGAGGAGTGTGAGGTCATAGATCTTCTTGAGGAAATCGATACAAAAAGAAGGAAAGAAGAAGATCCTAGAAAGAAGGCCAAGGCCAAGAGGAAGCCACTTTTTGTTAAGAATGGTGCTGTTGTTGTCTGCCGCATTCAGGTCTTTCTATATATTACTCAAATCACAAGGGGAAGTTTGTGCACATTTTGGATATTAACTTTGTCTTTGTAGGTTACCAACTTAATATGTATTGAAAACTTTTCTGATTTTGCTCAACTTGGGAGGTTCACGCTCCGTACCGAAGGTAACTACGAGAATTTCTCCACAACAATAAGATCCTTCAATTATAAGCAAATTGTATTAATAGCCGAAGTCCTTCACAGGGAAAACAGTAGCAGTTGGGAAAGTAGTTGCACTTCCACCAGCGGGAAGCGTCACATTTGCATAGTTGCTCATGGCTCCATCTTTCCACCAGGCTTTTCTTATGCCATTTGTTCATTCACATGGAATCTTTTTGCTATACAAGTTAATTTGTGAAGTTTAAACTCCGCATATCAAATTTTTAGATTCTTTCATGGCAAGAAAAGTAGGAGAGTTCATACAAAGTTTTGTTCCTGATCAGTAGACTATAGAACAAGCGCCGCCTTCAACTCATGAACGAGGTGTCTGCAACCTGAGTGACAAGTGAAATAAGAACTCTAATGTATCTTAAATGGTCAGAGGTTATGCAGTTGATGAACCAAAGGTTATCTTGGGAAGACATGACATTCATGTCTGGGGAGGATTGCATCTATCATGGTTATGAATTATTTTTTGTTTTTCGACATTAGCATTTGTTCTACCGACATTATGGTTACTGATGAGATAAATTCGTGTAACTAAACTTTAAGTATAACGAACTTATATATTTCATTTTTGTTCGGCCTTTTTTTGTTGAAATGTTTGGATTGCATACTTGTAGTGAAATGCATTGATCGAAGGAGAAAAATGGTTCAAAGTATGTGCTAGAATGGGTGAACAGCGTGGTGCTAATCTTCGTTTAAAATTTGTTTTATGGTTTTTCAAAGTAAGCAGCGATATTAAAGAACATTTTTATATTTACTTGGCCTTGTGATATGGATGATCCATCATGTTTCTTTCTCAAAAAGAGGGAATGGTCATACGTTTACGTTCCTTTATGAGATAAAGCACAAAGATGATATAAACAAAAGTAACATAGTCGGACCAGTGTCTAAGGTTGTCTCTATAGAGAGATCTCGTCCTAATTCATTTTTCATTTCAGAAGCTTACCTCAATTTATCGTTGACCAAATTTCTGGTTCTCTAAATACATTTGAGCTTTCTCTATTCAGCAGCCGATCACTTGACTTTAGGACTTTTTCATGACTTAGATCTCTAGTCTACTCTAATTCATTAAGTCCATTCTATTAGATATTCAGTTCACCGATCCATTTAGATTTAGTCGTTTTGATCTGGTCTAGTCTAAGTCATTAAGTCCATAGATTCATGACTTAGATCTTTGGTCTACTCTAATTCATTAAGTCCATTCTATTAGATATTCAGTTCACCGATCCATTTAGATTTAGTCGTCTTGATCTCTGGTCTAGTCTAAGTCATTAAGTCCATTCTATTAGATATTTAGTTCACTGATCCATTTAGATTTAGTCGTCTACTAGATATTCAGTTCACTGATCCATTTAAATTTCGTCGTCTGATGTACTTGATCTGTTAAGATTTTCTTACCTAGTGTCAGGTCCAATTGACCTATTAGAACTTTAATAAGCCTAATATCTAGTCAATTTGACTTACTAGAGCCGTCAATTTAGGTTGGGTCTATCGGGTTGGTCCACCCCGTCAAATAATTTAAGCGGATTGAGTTGGAAGTTTATCAACCCAGGCCCGTCACAGGCCGATCCGCCTAGGCCCGCGACCCGCGCGGGTCTACCCGCGACGGGTTTGGATTGGCCCGCAGGTTGAGAAACACATGTATGCCAATTTATTATCTTTCTTTGTTATAATTTAAAAATAAAAATAGTACTTTTCATCCCATATAAGTACTCGTTTATGTCCATTTATATTTAAAATACATGTTTATGAATATATTTGATTGATGAAATTTTTCCGAAGTAAAATGTTGAAGATATGAAATATTTTTTTATTTTTTTTAAAAAATTTGATGGGCCCATGGGTTGACCCGTCAAATCCATAACCTGCCTTAGATTGGGTTGAGTTAGAAATTTCCCAACCCGCTAAGTTGACGGATCGCCCCATCCCATTTCGCCAAATGGTTGACCCGCCATGGCTTGGCTTGCCACTGGTTAGCCCGTCTCATAACTTATGACTTACTAAAACTTTTTTTTATTAAGTTATCTGATCATAATTTAATTTAACTTTGAATCTTTCCTTATATCAAAATAGGGAAATGATATCGGCAGCGATGTTTTACTGCGACACAGTATCGCGGCCTCGTTGGCAGCCTCCGTGGCATCCTCCACTTCAGCCCTCTCTCTCCTCGCGACACAGCCTTCGTGTCAAAATTTTCGGCCACATCCCCTTCGTACCCTAACTCCCTCCTTCGGCTAAAAAAGTCTCCAACCTCGCGAAGCCCTTCCATTCTCCACCCTTGCGTTCTCCCTTCCGTTCTCCACCCTCGCATCAAAATTTTCGTGCCATTCTCCAACCTTTCGTTCTCCCTTCTGTTCTCCACCCTCGCGTTCTCGAAGAGAGGCGCGAAGCCCTAACTTCTGCGGCGACTCAGTTCTCCCCCCTCGCGTTCTCGAACAAGGAGTGAAGCCCTAACTTCTGTGGCGACCCAGTTCTCCCCCCTCGCGTTCTCGAACAAGGAGTCAAGCCCTAACTTCTTCGACCGCAACCTCTTCTTCTTCCCTGGTAAGCTTCTTGAGTGCGTTCTCTTTTCACTTTTCTCGAGAGGAACGCGAGCGCCTCTCTCTCTCTCTGGATATCGGACGCCGTCCGCTTGCTCAACCTCGCCCCTGACCTCCAGGCCAAGGGGGATTGCTCCAGAGCCCTAGACTACTTCACTCTAGTAATTCTTTTTCCTGCTATGTGCCCCTTTTGTCCCTTTGGGGAAGCAGAAATTGAGGCCTGTCTAGCACTTATTTTTAGCATTTACATCACCAAAAGGCACAGGTTAATAGCCAATTTCAATAAGATTTAGTGGCTAAAAATCTTCATGCCCAACACACCTAGATTTGGCAAGCATTAAGTCTATCCCATGAAGTGAGTTCAAGTATATTTAAGTCTATTTATAATTTTAGAGTAAAAGCACAAATAGATTTGGAGAAAGCAAGAACTGACCCCTCTGCAGGATTTTCAGTCTCCCAATACCTCAACATTCATCCTGAGTCTCTCAAGGTTTTAGAGTGTTTTTTTGGTGAAAACCTATAGCCTTGTTGTGTATGATTGATATGATCTATAAAACAGACCATGAAAAATTCTTATTTTAGGTGTATATGGACCAACACCAGATGTTTGACTGTTTGCCCATTTAATTCTCGATAGAATCTACTTGTTCTCAGAGCTGCAGTTGCAAACTGTTTGATTTCAGCAGCTCTTCTTCTCTGTGATAAATCAATGGCATTTTCTGTTTCAAATTTTGCAATCTTGACGAATGTCAAGCCTAGTTCACCCAATGTGTCTCTAATATCCATCCTGCTGTGCTTTGACAAGTACCTCAGCCTGCAGAATAAAACAATTTATATTATTCAAGAATTTGCAAAAATGGTCACATACATATGGTACATCAGATATCAGATAGACACCAATGCACAAGTAGTTCTCACGTTTTCTAATCAAACCAAAGAAACATCTCAATATCAAAATGAAAGGGCATTGGTAATGGATTTTAAGATTTCTTTTAAGGGTAATTTAAACTTGCATCTCCAAAGAAGCTTATGTGAGCTAAAATGTCTGATCAGACCAATATTTTTCACATTTGCAAACACATTCCAAAACTCAACCCAAGAATCAATCTTAAAATGATATTTAATTTTCAAGTTGATTATGCTTTTCAGTCAAACGTATAAGCCTTGTTATATTTTTGTTTGAAAATTCTTATTTAAAATTATTCTATGGTTGTTTGAAAGGTAATAATGAAATTAACCTTTAGTAGTCTCCATATAAAATCCTTCAGATTCATCAAAGTAAATCTTTCATGGTTGCTAGTCTACTACTAGTCTTTATATGTTGTATTATAGTTCCTCTTAGTGGTATGGAATGTGATAGTTTAGATATATTGAACCTTATTTGAATGTTGTAAACTTTAATCTATGAATGTTATAATTTTTTTAATCTAATAATGAAATTTTGATTAGTAGGTTGCTATTTCATGGCATCATCAAGTTATAGCAGCATCAACAATACGAGATTCCAACTTGTAACGTGTAGGGATTGCGGTTAAAGAATATCGGTGTGTGTTTCTAGATCAGCCAAGAATCTTGGAAGATACTATTACAGATGTGCCTAACATGGATGACAAAAGTAGATGACGACTGATACTTGTTCATTTGGCAAAATTGAAAGTGAATATAATGCTTCTCATGAACATAATTCGGGAAAAATAGATGTACCGAAATTCATTTGGATAATAGTGATGGTGAACTTGATTCTCTTAGCTGTAATCCTGATTGTGTTGTTAGTTCATCTGATTAGTTAGTATTAAGTAATGTTGGTGTTGTAATGTAATTAGCTAAGTGTTTGTAATTTTGGACGTGAACTTGGTTTATTAGTTTATATCATGAAACACTATTCCAATAGAAATTTCTAAGTGTTTAATTGAAATGTTTCTAAGTATTTGAATAAATGTTTGAATACAAGCATTGTTTAATTGAAATGTTTCTGTGTGTTTGGGTGAGTGTTCAAATACAAACACTGTTTAATTGAAATGTTGAATTCTTGAGAGAAACAAATTCCTCTGTTGAGATTTCCTGCAGTAAGATTTCTTCTGTTGAGATTTCTTGCAATAAATTTTCTTTTGTTGAGAGTTTACAAACAAGTTTTGTTGTTAAATTAAACAAGATAAAAAAAAGTACTTACAAATACTCAAATAGCTCTTAGACCCAAAGCTTGCAGTTTGTAATACACAAAACTGCAACCGATAGAGAATGGATGGGAACCATTCAAGAGTCAGATACTTGGGAAATCAAATACAGGCACACACAAAAAAAGTCAGATTTCAAGTCCAATTCCTTGAAGAAAACAAATACAAACCAATTCAACTTCAGGTTACAAAATGAAGAAAATATCTTGTGTTCTTAATCATCATCATTAAGCCTCACTAATCCTAATGTGAATCCAAAGAACAATAAAATACAACAGATAATCCATGGGCAGTACAAGAATCTAGCTGTTTATCCCAACTTGTGCAGATTTCCACTGCAAAATGCACACAAATGAAGAACAGGCAGCAACTTGAACTAGTTCTTCTCGCTATCCAAATTGAGACCCTCAATGCCTTTCAGTGTGGTCTCGTAGTTCTTGAGCACGGCTGATTCTCCTTCTAGATGAGGTAGAAACAATTAGAGAACCTCTCTGAGCAGTTGAAACCTTGTGGTAGGTCATCGGACTCAATTCTACAGCTCGGGTACAAGATGGATCTGCCTGAGTCCCTACCATTTCTCGACCGCCAAAAGTAGACCGCCAAAAGCAGTCCTTTTGTCAATACAAAATTAGGGAAAAGTTAGTGATATCCTTTTATCAATACAAAATTAGAGAGCAAGCAAATTGACTAAATTCATCTAGACTCACAATAAAAAAATTTCAGAGTCAGGTGGATCAAGCAGGCCACACAATCTTAAAATGAATAATTATCTTTGTTAGTTAATGATTTGCAACGATGATATAAATCAATTTTAATCTATCCTATCAAGCAATTGGTGGATGATGCTTACCTGCTGCTCAAAAGCTCAACAAGTTGTGCTACCCAATATTTCACAAGAGCAATAATGCTCAAGTGAAAAACAGCTCTAGAGTGTTTGTATAAGATATGCAAACTAATCAACAGTCTTTACAAAGTCACTAGTCAATCAATTTATATAACCAGGTAAAAATCAACCAGCTTAATCTATCAATTCAGGAGACTGTATTTGTTAAGAAAATCTATGAATGTATGAAATATGAAAATAATTCATTTACCTGACAGAATGCTTCTGGGTAAATTCTTCACTTCCAGTCCTAGTTGTACCAAGTCCACCACCCAACCTTCGAAGCCTCCAATTTGGCACAGTTCTTCCACGCTCAACATCCACAAGAACTCGTCTGTTATCAAGCTTCTTTCCATCAGATTGCTTGTATGTGTTGGTGCAACCTTAGGTCAAGGTTGATCTGGGTGACCTGACTCGAGTTGACCTGACTCGAGGTATATTTTGATGTTTGACAAGAATAGAGAAGTTATATTTTGATGTTTGACAAGAATAGGAACTTGGGGGATTGTGGGTGCAACCTTTGGTCAAGGTTGACCTGGTTGACCCGACTTGAGTTGACCTGATTCGGGAAAAGTCCAAGTATGGAGATTTGGCACGGAAAGGTCCAAGCAGGGAGCTTGGCACGGGAAAAGTCCAAGTATGGAGACTTGGCACGGAAAAGTCCAAGTATGGAGACTTGGCACGGAAAAGTCCAAGCAGGGAGCTTGGCACGGGAAAAGTCCAAGTATGGAGACTTGGCACGGAAAAGTCCAAGCAGGGAGCTTGGCACAGGAAAAGTCCAAGCAGGGAGCTTGGCACACGGAAAAGTCCAAGCAGGAAGCTTGGCATGGGAGGTCGGAGAGGGCTCGGTAGCTCGTTCTCTGGACTGGATGGAGTCGGAGAGGGCTCGGTAGCTCGTTCTCCGGACTAGGTCAGAGAGGGCTCGGTAGCTCGTTCTCTGGACCGGACGTGGAAGTCGGAGAGAGCTCGGTAGCTCGTTCTCCGGACTAGGTCAGAGAGGGCTCGGTAGCTCGTTCTCTGGATCAGACATGGAAGTCGGAGAGGGCTCGGTAGCTCGTTCTCCGGACTAGGTCAAAGAGGGTTCGGTAGCTCGTTCTCTGGAATGGATAGAGTCGGAGAGGGTTCGGTAGCTCGTTCTCCAGACTAGGTCAGAGAGGGCTCGATAGCTCGTTCTCTGGACCGGACGAAGTTGGAGAGGGCTCGGTAGCTCGTTCTCTGGACTAGGTTAGAGAGGGCTCGGTAGCTCGTTCTCTGGACCAGACGTGGAAGTCGGAGAGGGCTCGGTAGCTCGTTCTCCGGACTAGGTCAGAGAGGGCTCGGTAGCTCGTTCTCTAGATCAGGAAGGCTTTAGGGTTTAAGGCTAGAAAATTAGATTGGTCTGCTGACCGATCCAGTGATACTATGGGTATCTGGATCGGTCTGCTGACCGATCCAGTGATACACTGATTCTCACCTTGGGTCATCTGATCGGTCTGGTGACCGATCAGTAACCAAACAGATTGGAAGAAGGAAGAGGAGGGATCGGTCTGTGGATCGATCCACCTATGGCCTGATCGGTCCACAGACCGATCAGGGCTCGGCAACCAACTCTCTGTGAGAGTTGGGATCGGTCTGGGGATCGGTCAGCCTAGGGCCTGATCGGTCCCCTGACCGATCAGATCCGTCCTGGACCGATCAGGGTGGAGCCTGATCGGTCCAGGCCTAGCCGTTGAGACACAACGGCTAGATTTCTGTCTTCTTCGCAGGTTCAAGTTATATAACGAGGTGGAGGGCCTCTACAGGGATCTTCTTCTTCTTCTTGCTCCTGCGATCTGAGCTTTGTTGAGCTCTCCACTGCTGAAGCTTCGTGTGAGCTTCCCTCGGCTGGACTCTAACTGATCAGTTGTTGCTGTTGTTGGCATCCATGAAGTTGCTGCTTCATCAACAGTCGATGAGAAGACAAGCAAACCAATGTTTTTACATTCATATTGTTCTTGGCTTCTTGCTGTATTTCTTATACTTTGATCTTGCTGTTGCAAGAGAAATTGTGGCGAGGTTTCTCCACCCAGAAGGAGTTTTCATTAGCCGGTTTTCCGGGGTCTCATCCACCGACGGATTGATAGGATTCGTCCACCTTACGGACACACCGAGGAGTAGGAGTATCATCTCTGAACCTCGTTATATCGTCATGTTTGATGTTTGATCTTCTCCATTTTCGTTTCTACTTTTTATTTCCGCTGCGCTAACTCAAATTGTAGGAAGAAACGAGAATTTAGGGTCGGCTATTCACACCCCCCCTCTCTAGCCGCGTCCGAAGGTCCTAACAGTATGCAGCTGCTTGACGCATAGATAAATGTCACAAACATCATAGATTCAAAATAGAATTCCGAATGAACAATAATTTCATACTTTTCATGTCACGTGTATGCACATATTCAACGAATAAAGAAACATACCTTAACCTCTCCATATCCTCTTGGTTTATTTGTTTCCTTATCTGTTACCAAACATACCTGACAAAACAACATTTTTATAAAGAAAAATGTCCTCAAGTGGCATGACAAATAGGCACCTATGCCCTCAATAGCCGTGCTCACCTTAACAGGTCTACAGGTTCACTATGCTAGATTGAGTTGACAGAGCAGAAAACCAACATATGTTCCAGAAGAATTAAATACTTTTTCAAATCCAAAAGGGAAGTGCTACAAGCCAAATTCAACTTCAGATTATCAAGTGAAGAATACAAGCACGACCACCAATTCAACTTCAGATTACAAAATGAAGAAAACAAATACAAGCACAACCACCAATAACGTTGAGAAAAAAAGTCAGATTTCAACTCTCTGCTAAAATAGGATTACATGTTCTTTCAAAATAGGATTACATGTTCTTCCAAAATAGGATTACATGTTCTTCCAAAAGTCATCAGAGATGGCATGATCTATAGAAGCAGGAATTTGATCTGTAGGATTTCATGTTTTAAAAATGATAAATAAAACAAAAGAACCAATATATGAATCAATTTGATATGCAGCAGGAGGTTTGATAAAGATGGAACTCACAGCTAGCATTGCAAGTAGCATTAGCTGCTTCTAGTAACTAAAGCCTACATTATTTGGAACAGAATCAGCAACTCCCTACAACAATTTCAACCTAGACTACACAATTAATTTATAGAAATAATTTTAAACTAGCTAAACCAAGACCACACAATTAATTTAAGTATATATTATATGCATCACTTACCTTCTTTCAGGCCTTTGCAATTGATTTCTTTACAATTTATTCAATCTTTGATTGTTTCCTCTTTGTGGGTGGACGACCTCGAGATCTTACTTTTAATGAAGAGTGTATCGTTTTTGCACCGGATGTAGATACTTTTTTTCAGTTGTTCAACCCTTGAATGCTCAAATCACCTGCAATCAGTTTTTCCTTTGCGGCTTTCAAGATTTCCACCAAAACAGAAAAATTGTAGTCATTTTTTGCGCTAAGTTGTTGAACCTCTTGTATTAAGAGAGTGAGAATATTATACCGATGTCTTTCTCCACCACAACCATAATCATCATAGATGTTACTGATACTTTGATGCCCACGCTTAATATCTTTGCACCATCGGTCAATAATGTAATTCTCAGGAACCTTAATCACCTTCATTCTTATCAATACTTTGATCACATGCCTACATAAGATTCCCTGAAACTCAAATAGATGACACACACACTTCAATTGGCAATCTAACTCCGTATAATGAACCCTAAAGGAAACTTCTCTTACAGATTCTCCATTTTTTCCCAACATAGTTTCTACTACTTCAAATATCAAAGTTGTCCCTTCTTCTTTCAACAAAGAGGCATTGCAAAACATCAACCCTCTTATTTCATCTTGGGACAACTTAAATAAGTTGTTAGTGTAGGTATTTTGAAATTATCTTTTAATAGGATGACCAAGAATAAGTGGCATGATAGAATTAAAAAAAACAAAATCTAAATATTTTTCATTCTCAATTTTTTTCTTCAAAGCACTATCATACTGCTCAACAAATTGCTTCAAGGATGTTTTAGAATGGATGTAGTCATTAAAAAAATGCATTCATACTTTCACTTCTTTGAGATATAGACATACCTGCCCAAAACTGATCTTTAACATATACATGTATCAATGTATTCCATTCTTTATATAAAGATTTCAACCAATCATTATTCTCCAAATTAAACTCCTCAATCATTTTCAACCAATTCTCATCACACTCATTAATTGTAAGTGAGTTATAAACAATGTTCTTCAATTGTTTCTTTATCATTTTGTATTGAGCATGACCACCTAATTTTGCTGGAAGTTTCTTCATGATATGTCAAAGACACAGACGATGATGAGAATTCAAAAATACCTCTTGAATTGCAATTGCCATGGCCCGACATTGGTCTGTAATTATAGCCTTTGGAGCACGTCCAAGCATACATGTCAACCAAGATTTGAACAACCATATGAAATTTGTTGAGTCTTCGCTTGATAATAATCCATATCCCAACAAAATTGATTGACCATGATGATTCAACCCAACAAATGAAGCAAATGACATGTCATAACTATTAGTCAAATAGGTTTATCAAAAGTCACGACATCAGAAAAGTAATCATATGCAGCTCTACATTTTGCATCTACCCAAAAAATATTTTTTATTCGAGATTCACCATCTAAATCAAGCACATAAAAAAAGTTTGAGTTCCTACTTTGCATGCGACAAAAATAATTACTCAAAGCTTCGGCATCTCCATTCCCTAACCTCAACCTTCTAGCTTCTGAATCATAATTTCTACACTTTCTCTCATCAAATACCAAATTCTCATAGCCTCCAGCCTCAACTACAAAAGATTGAAAACTTTTGCTTAAGGTCATTCCAACTTGATCATTTAATACCAATTTTCTCTTTGTAGCTGAATCCAATACTTTATTACATCTAAAATGTCGTGACTTTCCAGGGCTTAAGATATGATTATGATCAAGGCATACACTAGTTATCACAAAGTTCTGATCATTTCGGATAGCAACATTAATCTTAGCTTTGCAATTCGTCTTAGTAGAATGTCGAGGGTATAACATATTTTTTGCTTGAGATACTTTCCTACAATTTTTGGCATACCCAATAGAGAAATATTTTTGCTTTCCATCATCTCCATTTCTACCACCTAATTTGCAAATACCAAAACCAACATTCTGAGCAAGGAATTATAAAAGATACGAACTTCTTCTTCAGATGAAAATGTCATTCCAATTTTAGGAAGCTTGACTTCATTTACATTAGATGTAGATGAGTCTTGATCCACATGGTCATTCTTATCCTTTATCTCAGAGGAATCAATTTTTCCTTCTTCCATTACACTTTCTTCACCTACATTTATTAAAAATCGACCAAAAGAACAAGTGAATTTTCCATGCCTATACGAACAAATAGGGGAATGACACGAGATTAAACATGACATAAGCTATGATTTAGAATATCATGCTAGATGCTGAGCCAAGCTCTATGAAAAAACATGAACTGGAAGCAGAAATAATAGCTCAATATAATTTGAGTTCAAATCTAACTACTATGAAAGTCTACAGCCATTAAGATTCCAAAAAATTTAGAAAACAATAGTATACAGATTGATTGGTTAATATACATAAGATTGGATACAAAAGACAAGTTCGCGTCAAAATATTTTAATCCCACCTAAAACTTGAATATTAAAGAAGAAGGAGAAGAAATTGATTACCTTAAAATGTACCTAAACTCAAAGTCACTGCTCCTTGCTGCTATAACTTGATGTGCTTCGATTCCTTGGAAGGGAGAGAGAAGAAGAATAAGGAGGCAGTTAGGGCTGGTTGCGGCCGAAGAAGTTATAGCTTCACTCCTTGTTCGAGAACGCGAGGGGGGAGAACTGGGTTGCTGCTTCGCTCCAATATTCGAGAAGGCGAGCCGCCCGCTTGCTCAACTTGTAGGGAAGATTGAGTCGCCGCAGAAGTTAGGGCTTCGTGCCTCTCTTCGAGAACGCAAGGGTGGAGAACGGAAGGGAGAACGCGAGGGTGGAGAATGGAAGGGCTTTGCGAGATTGGAGACTTTTTTGGCCAAAGGAGGGAGTTAGGGCACGAAGGGGATGCGACCGAAAATTTTGACGCGAATGCTGTGTCATGAGGAGAGAGAGGGCTGAAGTGGAGGATGCCACGGAGACTGCCAACGGGGTCGCGATGCTGTGTCGTGGTAAAACATCGTTGCCGATATCATTTCCCATCAAAATATACACGTGGAATTATTTAGTACTCCTACCCAACACTATCCAATATTTTTAAAACTTACCAGATTAGCTTAATTGAGACTTCTCATAAATGGGGATTAATATAGGACATTCATAAATAAGAAAAATAAAAACAAATTTTGGTAACCGTTCAAATTTTCTACTACATTTTATAATAATATTAGATTTTTAAATTGGTATTAATTAATATGCCTTTGACTCGTCAGGCTGACCTGGATGAACCAAAGCCGTGCAAATGGCGCACGGGTCGAATCAGACCGGGCCGAATCCTGACCAACGGCCCGAGCCGGGCCACCAGCAGTCGCGTTCCGGTGAGATATTTTGCTGCATCAGCCGAAAAAGTGACACGCTCCCTCGGCTCTTCCATCTATCTATTTAAGAGTCCATTCCATGCAGTTGCCGTGACGCACAGGCCCAGATCGACCATCGGGAGGCCGCCGGAGGGCACTGGGAACCGACGACGGTCGACATTCTCCTCCAGCACCCTCAGCTCCAGCGATGTACTGTCCGGTTAGGTGCTGCTTCACGATGTCGGTGCCGCCTCCACCAATCTCCATTACTATCCATCCAATCACAGAGAAGACGAAATTGGAGTATATCGGCAAGGATAATCGGGGGATGAGTTCGTTGAAGACCACACGGCGTCTGGATCTGGAGGTGCGCTCCCCGGTTCCGGCCGATATCGACATCGCCAACTCCGTCGAGCCCCTTCCCATCACCGACATCGCCGAGAGCCTCAACCTGCGACCTAACGATTACGATCTCTATGGCAAGTACAAGGCCAAGGTTTTTTTTTTCTTCCCCCCCAAACACTTCTTTATCTTTTTCCCCCCTTTTATTAGATCGGTCATATGTGTGTGTGTGGGCTTTATCTAGGTGCTGCTATCGGTGCTCGACGAGCTGCAGCGGTGTGAGGATGGGCACTACGTGGTGGTCGGCGGGATTACCCCGACGCCACTCGGAGAAGGCAAGTCGACCGCCACGGTAGGACTCTGCCAAGCGCTGGGAGCTTTTCTGGATAAAAAGGTACAGCTTTGCAGGCTACAACATTCTGGATTTATCTTGTGTTTTCTAGGCTGAAGGTCCGGGTTTTAATTTAATGATTATTCTTCAATTGATTAAGCGTTTAGAGTTTCTGCTATTCCATCTACTAAACTATCCGTTCTGAACTGAACTGATTCGACAGAGCTTGAATAATTCTTATTCTCAATCCTCATGAATTAATTTAGGCTAGCGGCCTCTTATTCCACGACTAACATGATATAATCAGTTACTGATGGAGGAAAGAAAATGATCTAGTAGTGTTGTTCACGATCATAACTAGAAATTTTATGTGACAGCGAACAACTTAATAACTAGGATGATGGATTTCCCAGAAATAACCTGTCAGTACAATTGAAAGAATCTAAAAAGGATGCATCATTTAATAGTATTACATATTTTTTAAATTTCTTTTGGGAAAAACAACATGAGTGAGTCTTACTTCCACTTGAGAATAGCATTAAGAGGGAAGAAAGAAACAGAGCTTAAAAGTGTTGATGTTTGGCAGCATGCAAAACAATTTCAGCAAAACAACAAGGAAGCTCTCAAAGAAAGTAACCCAAGACCAAAATTCACAGCCAAAGGTATCAACAAAGCAACAACTATAAAAGCAAAATGTCAAAAACTGCTGACCATGAGTTTCCATGAGCAAGTGCGAGACATGACAAAGTACTGCAGAAAGTCGGAGGGCTTCAGTTACACCCACCAAAAAAGAAGAAAGTCTGCACACCAAACAAGGTTGGGGAAGAGAAAGCTTTCCCGCTGAAGATGAGATCACTTCATGCTAACTAGATAGAGTAGAGCAAACCTTGAATAGATGCGATCAAAATCTTCTTTGCTAAACCCTGACATGAATACATCTGGATTTCAAAGCTCCAGTGTGAGCTAAACATTATACGGAGCTTGAATAATTTTTATTCTCACTCCTTAGGGTTAATTTGGGATCAGCAGCCTCTTATTCTATAACTAACCTCATATAATCAACTACCAATAGAAGAAGCAAGGAACTAATAGTGTTATTCAGGACCATATCTATAAATTTTCTATGATGGTTTATTGAAAATCATTGGCTAACTACTTATCCCAAGCTGTTAGGAAAAAAAACAATTTTATGTTTTTATATGTTTGACCTCCACACTTGCCCATGTGAGACTAATGGGTGTTGAACAACCCAACTTCAACAACGGCGAACAACTTAAATAACTAGGATGAATGATGATGCGGCGATAAAGGAGAGCCTACTGAGCATGAGTCAAGGGAGAAGACAACAGCCGATGTGGAGGTCAAAGTCAGGGAAGTCAAAGCTAGAGGACCAACGGGTTCACCAAAAGTGTGCCGAGCGGTATTCGACGCCAACTGTCGATTGGTCTAGAAGTGTCCGATCGGCTAGCAGATTCATGGGGCAGATTGCTCGTCCGAACGGGATCATTACAGCCAGAGCATCAGATGCTCGCAATTGACTACGCGAGTGCCGGGCCGACCCGAGCTCATGTCCGGTCAGACCAGAAATCATCTGTCGAATCGAGTCATTACGAAGAAAAGCAGCTGAGGTCGACCGGGCGGGGAATCTCGGCCGAGCGGCTACCCTACTCGGCCAAATAGTGAGACCCCTCCCCTATCTCTTAATATCCTTTTGGGAGATAATGCTATTGACAACAAGACATTGTTAATAGACAAATCGTACGATGGAAGCTTCTACTGTCTGTCAGGGATTTGCATGCCCTGTTAAGGTATGACGTGAGAGACTTTCCTGACATGCCTTTTCATAGGACGTTAGGAAAGCGTGCCCGCACCTTGGGGAGTGTGCACGTCGCCTACTGTAGCACTATATAAAGGGAGGGTCCATGCATCGGCGGAGGTATGTGCTATTCATTATTTACACCTGTGTTCTCACTGCTACTATGTTGCTCCGCCTTCTTCTATTGTTCCGGTGACTGATTTGGGCGTCGGAGGACCAATGTCGGGCCCCTTTCCTGGCCTGGCACTGACATTTCTTGTGTTGTAGATTGGAGTAAAGTCTTCACACGGTAAACCGAGGAGCCACATCCCCAGCCAACCAAAAGTACCAGAATATTCTGCATTGACCTATTGAAGAGTTGAAAGCATCCACCGTGTCCTGTCTGTTCGACTAGTCGGGAATGGACATTGTTGGATCATTTCTTATGGCGACAGGACAAAGAAGATTTCTACTCGTCACGGTAGATTATTTCTCAAAATGGATGGAGGTCGAGCCGCTTGCTAAGATAACCGAGCATATTGTTATTAAGTTTATATGGCAAAACATCTTATGTCGGTTCGACATCCCTCGTTGGTTCGTCTCGGACAAGGGTGTTAGGGTCGAAATATAGCTAGAGGGGGGGGGGGGGGGGGGAATAGCTCGTCGCGCTCGTCTTTGCTTGCTTCTTGGTGATGATACGCAGCGGAAAGAACAAGAAACACAAATACAACGCTAACACTAGGATTTACTTGGTATCCACCTCAAGAAGAGGTGACTAATCCAAGGATCCACACACACGAGCACTCTCCACTATGAAAAACACTCCTTTACGGTAACTACCGAAAGCGGAGAAGCCTTGTACAAACTCACACAACAACAAGAAGAAAAGAAGAAGCAAATACAAGTAAATCTTACAAGATTTTATACAATGAACCCTAGCTAGCTTTTCCTTCTTGTTTGGAACGCCTCTTGACCTTGGAAGTGCAAAAACACCTTGCTCCAACAAACTTCAAGAACTGGCGGTGAGCTCTGGAGATATCACAATGATCGCCTGGAGAAGAGAAGTGAAGTCGTGCTGAAGAAAACGCTTGCAACGACTTTATCCAGCGCCAACGGTCGGATCCCAATCGATTGAATTGCTCTCAATAGATTGGGGAGACTTTGGATCGATCGCTTAATCGATCCAGAGCGCCTCTGTGCTCTTGGAAATTGCTTGAATCGATTGCCCAATCGATTCAACATGTCTCACGCGATTTCCAGGGCTATCGTGCGATTTTTCAGCCTCTCAATCGATTGGCCGATCGATTGGAGGTTTCAATCGATCAACTGATCGATTCAGAAGGTCACTGTTTGCTCAGAAACTCTCCCAATCGACTGACCAATCGATTGGAAAAGTTTTGATCAATTACCCAATTGATCCAGACCTTTTCTGCACAAAATCGCGTCAACGAATTGTTTGAACCCCCCAATCGATTGGGCAATCGATCGGCAAGCAGAAAACTGTTAGAGCTTGAAATGAGCTACATTTCGCATCCGAAATCACCTCATTCCGATATCCAAGTCAAAAGTTATGGCCTTCGGAAGTTCACTACCTCCGAACTTCCTAGTTCCATGCCAACTCCCTATTGGACTTACGAGCGCTAAGTGTTCGATCAACTTTTAACCCATATGGACTTTTTCTCCTCTCGTGGCAAGTGTCCGGTCCTCCATGACCCACTTGGACTTCCTTCCACCAGATGTCCGGTCACCCTTGACCCATCTGGATTTCCTCATGCCTGACTTTTCACGCGCCCTTGGTCCGGTCGCCATGCATCGGGCCGGTGTTGTTGACGGGCGGATTGCCCTCACCAACCTTCATCTTGTGCGGATCTTGCCCGACTTCACTCATCAGGACTTTCACCTAGCTTCACTCACTAGGGCTTTCACCTGGCTTCACTCACTAGGATTTTTCCAACTACCTGACTTCACTCGCTAGGACTTTCCAACTGCCTAACTTCACTCACTAGGTCTTTGCTTCATTCACCAGGATTTTCCCTTGCCTAACCTCCAGTTAGGACTTTCCCAGTTAAGTATCCGGTCAACCTTGACTTATTTGACTCTTCATCACATCAACCTGGTCAACCTTGACCAGAGTCCGCAATCTTCATGTATTGTCAAACATCAAAACCCAAACATCAAGATTCAAGCTTGAACTAACTCAAGCTTAGCCAACCTGGTCAACCTTGACCCAGGGGATATTGCACTAACAAAGGGAAGGCAATTCGCAGGGCGGAAGCTCAAGGAGTGGTGTGAGGACTATGGCATACTGCAGGCCTTCACCTCAGTGGTCTACCCCTAAAGTAATGGCTAGGTGGAAGTCACCAATAGGGAGACCCTCAGAGGGTTACGGGTTTGGCTCGATCAAGCCGGGGGCAGGATGTTAGTATTGACCCTAATATCAATTATGAGATGATTGTAAAAGGTTCATTTTAAATCATATATCATTATTAATAAAAGGCAAAGTTGGTTATTATATTTATTTCAGTTCAGTGCCAATTGAATAAGTATAATAATGTCCTTGGTTAGTAGGTTCTTATCTACAGTATATCAATTGGTTGAATTGATAGTGAGATATTGTAGAGAACACTACTCTTAACTGTTCCTAGTCGAGCATTAATATACAAGGACAATATTAATGTGTTGAGACTAGCATGTAGGTCAACGGATGACTTGATCTCACAAGTCATGGATATAAGATATCAGGTTGACACATGGGTATATATTAAAGAATATATACTGAATGACCCGCCATGAGAATGTTTCATGGATTGTTATATGAGTGTCATAAACATTCTCATGTGACTATTGGTATGAATAGTCCTTAGACCTGAAGTCGCTACGGTTCCCTACATAAGGAGTTGTGTACTTTGGTATCGGCAAGCGTCACCTGTAACAAGGTGGACAATAAAGTCGATTACTGGGTATGCAATGAATTATGCGGAGGGATGTGAGTGATGTAGATGGAATCTATCCCTTCCATATGACGGAAGCGATATCTGTGGGTCCTTTGATTAGTAGGACACAAGAAAGTATGACCATGCACAAATGAGTCAATATGAGATATTGAGCTTATTTGATTGAGTATGTCTACTTAGAGATCAAAAAACACAAAAGTTGATAAAAGAATGACATGATCTATGTCTCATTGATCAACCTAGATATCAAGGATAGAGGAACAAAGTCATACAAGATAATAGCCACGGACAGGTTAGGTCGGATCTTGACCTTCTCGTCACTTGAGTAGCAATGATGCCTTGCTAGATGCCACTCATTGCTTATGTATCTAAATGTTGATTTGGGTATATTGCCAACGTTACGAGAACCTATTGGGTCACACACAAAGAACAAATAGATTTGGAGATAAGTTCATATGTTGAATCATTGGATTAAGTCTAATCCGAATTGAACTTATTGAGTTGAACTCAATTGGATCTAATTGTTGGATTAAGTCTAATTCAAATTAGACTCAAGGAGTCAATTTGAATTAATGAAATAGTGATTCATTGAATTTGAATTGCATGAGGATTAATTGAGTAAGACTCGATTGAATTAGACTTGAGTTAGACTCAAGTGAGATTTAATATCATTCAATTTTCGAAATTGAATTTGAAATGAAGAGTTACACTTATTTGAAATGAGGAGTTACAAGTTTGGTCCTTAATGGAGTGTAAATGCTCATTAAGGCTATTAATGCTAATTAAGTATTTTCATTGGATGAAAATACTTAAGCTTTTTACTCTTCATTTTGGAATTATTTCTATTCATTCTCCTTGCTCCTCTCCTCTTGGCCGAAATCCACTTTCAAGGTTCCTAGCACAACCTTTCTCCTTTTGTGAGTTTGTGAGACAAACGAACGCTTGTTCGTGTGGATACCGTAGAGGCGTGAACGCGAGATCGTGCTGTGATCCGAGCTGTCGGGAGTCCGTGAGCACGCTACAAAGGTATAATCTCATGCTATGTTAAAAAACTTAGTATATGTAGGAATTTCTCTTTCCCTTCGCATGGATCTTCTGGAGGAAATATGTTTTTCCGCTGCACGTTTGCGTGTTTAGCAATATATTTCCTTACAGACGAACTCTTGAGCGTATTGTGGGCTTATCGCACCACACCCCGAGAGTCGACTGGCATAACCCCGTCCCATCTAGTGTACAGGGGTGAAGCAGTGGTTCCGGTGGATGTTGGAGTAGAGTAGGACTGGTGCAACTCTACGACGAAGGAAAGGCCGATTGGAGGCTTATGGAGCTTGACTTAGTAGATGAAGTACGAGATAAGGCCGCGCTTATGGCATACCGATAGCGCATGAAACATAGCTACAATCGAAGGGTGATCCTAAGATCATTCCAAGTCGACGACTTGTTATGGAAAAGAGTTAAGCTAGTAGGCGATGCCACTAAATTAGAAGCCCCGTGAGGAGGACCTTATAAAATTATTCGAAAGCTCTGCTCGGGAGCTTATTATTTACAAGATGAGAATGGAAGAGATCTTGAGCGACTCTGGAGTGCGAACCATCTCCAGCCCTACAGGGCCGAGCGATAGGTGCGTAATCGAATACCACAACAATTGTAAGAAAGTCTATTTTGTAATTGCAGAGGAACAATGAATGAAAATCCTAAGTGTCTCATACTCTTGCGTCGATCGACCAAGTTAAAAGTCGAGCGGTGGCTATAAAACCGAGAGTCTACGCAAACAAAAGCAAAGCGACAACTATAAACTCGGGAGTCGATGAATCAACAGTCTAGCGGCAACTATAAACCCTGGATTAACAGTCGAACGGTGACTATAAACCCCGGATCAATAGTCGAGCAGTGAATATAAACCCCGGATCAACAACCGAGCGGTGGCTATAAACTCGAGAGTCTACACCAATTAAAGTCGAGCGGCGACTATAAACCCTGGATACGAAAGTGTTTATGTCAGAAAGCCGAGCGACGGCTATAAACCCGAGAGTCGACGACAACAGCTGAACGACGGCTATAAACTCAAGAAGAAAGTTATGGGACAATCTAGCGGTGACTGCAAACCCCTGTGCTACTCCCGATTGGCTGATAAGATTTTCGATTAGAAAGGCAAAGAGGCTGTTCGACCTACGTTGAAATGATCAGTCGGACGTCTTACCGACTAGTTGCACAGAAGAGCGAAAATACAAGGATTCACACTTAGAATATTTCTGCAAGTATTACAAGATTGTAAGATTGGAAACTAGACAGTCTTATGGAGCCAAGCAGGGATGCATGGCAGAACACTCGTAACATTTAACATAAGCTGAAAAGCGTCGAATGAGCGCGCGTTCGTTGACATATAGAAAATTTTACAAACTAGCAAAGGGAGTACAAAAAGCGGCCTGAAAACTAAAAGAGAAGGTTATTCAAGATAGTTAAGTACATCGTCCGACAGCGACTCGGTGAGTTTCTCCCTGTTTATGATCTTGTTGGTCAGCACGGGAGAGAGATAGCCGCGGTCCTTCAGCTATTGAAAAGTTCCATCAATGCCTAGTTGAAGAGGCGAAGAGCTCGATTGGTGAGTCTGTCATTGAAAGGGTCAGATCGGAGACAGTTGCGCTTGAAAACTTCAAGCCATTCAGGCTCTTCCTCTTGGTACATTTTGAAGGCCGCTCGAGATGCCTCCAATTCAGAGCGAAGGCAGCTCGACATCTTTGTCTTCAAGCTGGAGCTGTGCGGCCGCTTGCTCTGCAGAGCGGCTAGCCTGTTCGGTTGCGAGAGCAACCTCCACCTCCTTGAGATTTTGGGCCAAGACTCGAGCCTCTTTATTTTTGATGTCTAAGTCCTTGATGGCTCGAAGCTTTCTAGCGTTAGCGGAGTTGATCTTAGATTCAAAACTATTGGCCTGCTTGGTGAGCCGCTCAATTTGTAGGGCTTGATCATTATTCTTTCTCCTCTCTGCATTGAGTGCCCATTCGGAGCCAATTAGCTGCTTGGAGCTTCTATCTAGTTTGGCCTTCAACCGTGCCACCTCGATCGTCAATTGCTCTAGGTGAGCTCGGGAGGTTTCTGAGGGGCTGCTCGAGGCGCGTAGCTGTTGCACATCGTGCTCCAAAAAGACTAGCCTCTGGCACATGACCAGACTTTCGATCCAAAATTGCATTAAAAATAGATTAAGGACAGCCGATCGGGAAATACACAAGTAAAAATAAGGATAATATACATACCCCAGTGGACTTCTGAGAATAGCCGTTCGTGAGCTCGCCAGGAGAGATAGTCGCCGCATTGGCCCGAGCATTAGCCTAGACTTGTGCCAGCGGTCCTTGAATTTTGATTTGGTGTTCGGGGGAGCGTGGCTCGGCGTCGTCAGGATGGCACCACTCGTCCGTTGGTAGGCGAATGATGACCGTTATGTGTCTCCGGTCACTCGGACTTGATGACTCGGAGGTGGCCTGGCATGTAGACTTAGGTAATAGGGAGGAGTAGATGGTGGACACTTGGGTGGCTTGCAAGGAAGACTGTCACATATGCGACGGGCGGTGCGCATATGGTCCCCGACGGCAACGAGGACAGTGAAGGTGTTCAATCAGACGACAGAGGAGTGGGATCTGCGACAATCCTCTGTTCGGGAAAGGCGGGAGATGAAGTCTCACCTTGCTCAGATGACAGACGCGAGGCAGTATGGGCGGGGGTCTGTAGGGCAGAAGTCACTGAACAGGACGAACCTTCCCCTCGATGCCTCTTGCGTCTTTGGATTAAAGGCTTGCCCGAGGTTGCCGATTCCGAGGGCACAACGATTGGCAATAGTGAAGGCCGTTCGGGAAGGAGTTCAACTGCTGTCGTGGCGTTGCTAGCCGCCTTCTAGCTTCCTCCAGCCTCGCTAATCGCAACGTCGCCGATCGGATCATTAGATTAGTCGACTGGCTGTAAGCCACAACTCTTCAGCTCGGCAAGGCCCGTGGTGTTAATTGCCGCGTCAACGAGCCTACTTTTGTCGCTCAGTCGTGACCTCAGCATAATTTGAACTGCAAGAAAAGAAGAGAAATAAGTTAGATTCAAAGATAGGGGGAAGAAAGAGCATGTCTAGGGTAAGGGGCAGCCGCGTGCGGATCGGGCTCAATCCGAACACATATAGGACACTCTCCAATAGCAGCCGGTGGATATGATGTTTCTGACCGGCCAAATTGGAGGCTGCTTGGAGGTAGTCCGATCGGCTTCGATATCTCCTGAGTGATGGAGGCTTCATCACTTCCATTTGTTTGCCGGTCGAAAAGTTAGGCTGAGTGGGAAAACGAAAGAAAAAATAATGCTCTCTCCAATGCTTATTGGAGGGCGACATTTTGTCAAAAAAGACAGCACGCACTTGGGCTTGGAACAGAAAGGTCCCTGGCTCGGATAATTTGGTTAATAAAGGTAGTGGAACACCCGAGGGACTAAAGGGATGCCATGCAGACGGAATAGCACGACCACCCCTCATAGCAACCTAAAAGAGCTGGGCACCAGTTGGTGCAGAGATATATGGAAATATTTACATACGACGGAGAAGAAAGGGTGAATGGAAAAAACAGAGACCGACGTAGAATTGATCCTTAAAGAAAGACAAAAAGTCAGCGGGAGGCAAATGGGGTCAGTCATAAGATAATCGGAGGGGAAACGATATGTAAGTTTCATTTAGTCAATTTCATCGCCGTTGAACTTAGTCTCAGTCAAAGTAAACCACAACCCAGGGACGGACACACAACCCAGGGACGGACACAGGAGGTTGAGGAGACGCGGCCATAGAAAACAGAAAGGGAAGAAGATCAACGATGCGACAAGAGAAGGAAAAAGATAGCTTACTGAGAAAATATCGTCGACGATGAAGAGGAAGAAGAAAAGCGGCAAAGCACATGCGCGAAGGAGAAAGACGACGAAGTAGGGGAATGACAATGAGTAAGGGCTTATAAACCCAGTGGACGGTCGCTCCGAGCCGTCGGATCGAGGGTTACAGAAAATGAAGTCAAGATCTGGCCATGAAATTCGAAACGACGCCTGTTACATCAACTGCGGATATCCGCCTGTCACATCAAGCGTGCGACGACAGAGATCGGGACACGTGGCGGTTAACGATAGGGGTGCATTAATGAGGTTTAATTAAAAGGCATGGACGACGGGCTCGACAATAATGACCAAAGATTTGCACAGTCTTCTAGAAAAGGGGATGACATCAGCAAGCATTATAAAGCATTCGTCCGAGGAAGCGACAAGAAGTGGAAAATTTGCTAAGTGTCGTCGCCAACCATCCCTACCGGCAAGGATCCTCGATTGAGAAGTGGTCGAGCGAAGACATTGTTAACATTCGGGATAGCCGAGTGGCGCCTCTAAACCCAGGTCAGTAATTGAAAGCCGAGCGGCGGCTCTATACCTAGGTCAGTAATTGAAAGCTGAGCAGCGACTCTAAACCCAGGTTCGTAATTGAAAGTCGAGCGCAGTTCTAAACTCAAGTCAGTAAGGTAAAGTAGAATGGCAACTATGAAGATGGGGTGAGCAATCGGTAGCTCTATAATAGAGAATGTTCGATCATGGGGACGTCACTGAAGACACTGCTCGTTCAGTCAGTTGGACTTACAGTCTCCTTCGACTAGACTTGAGGGGAAGACTTATGATGCGACGATAAAGGATGGCCCACCGAACATGAGTCAAGGGCGAAGACAGCAGTCGACGTGGAGGTCAAAGTCAGGGAAGTCAAAGCCAGAGGACCAACGGATTCACCAAAAATGGGCTGAGCGATATTCGACGCCAACTGTCGATCTGTCTAGAAGTGTCCGATCAGCCAGCAGGTTCATGGGGCAAGTTGCTCGTCCGAATGAGATTAGTACAACCAGAACATTAGATGCTTGCAATTGACTAAGCGAGTGCCAAGTCAACCGGGGCTCATGTCCGGTCGGACCAGAAACCATCTGCCGAATCGAGTCATTACGAAGAAAAGCAACTGAGGTCGATTGGGCAGGGAATCCCGGCCGAGCGGCTACCCCGCTCGGCCAAATAGTGGGACCCCTCCCCTATTTCTTAATATCTCTCTGGGAGGTAATGTCGCTGACAACAAGGCATGGTCAACAGGTAAATCGTACGACTGAAGCTTCTACTGTCTTGTCAGGGATTTGCATGCCCTATTAATATATGGTGTCAGAAATACTTTCCAGACATGTCTTTTCATAGGACGTTAGTAAAGCGTGCCCGCGTCTTGGGGAGTGTGTATGTTGCCTATTGTAGCACTATATAAAGGGGGGGTTCATGCACCGGCGGAGGCATGTGCTATTCATTATTCACGCTTGTGCTTTCACTGCTACTACTTTGCTCTGGCTTCTTCTATTGTTCCGGTGACTAACTTGAGCGTCAGAGGGCCAACACCGAGGACCCTTTACCGACACTGACATTTTTTTTGTTGTAGATCGGAGCAAAGTCTTCACACGGTCAACCGAGGAGCCACATCCCCAGCCAACATTCTTCACGATTTTCGGATAGGATCAAATGATTTACTAGATACAACCCATCAGTAAAATAAAAAAGAATTAAATAAAGGGTACTCCAATGATCCACATGCCGTGCAATCTGTGAAATATGTGCATTGAATTATACAGCTTCTCTAGAAGGTGTCTCTGTATTTCTATGCTCCAGCATTTTGAGAATTTACTTTAATATTATTATCTAATGAATTGTCTTGGATATAAATCCTTTACTTTGTTATCTGATATCGATCAAAAAATGGATTCTTCCTATAAACCCAGTGAGTAATCATTATCTATATGAAATATGCAATTTCCTATTAGAAGCACAAAGGAATTTCGAGTTGTTCATTTTTTTTTTACTGCAAATATTGGTGTAGCTTATACCATAAAAGACGTATTAGGGATTATTAAAGACATATGTTATTTGTTATATTCTCAATTTGTGGTTAATGTTGCCTTTTTTGATAGATTTTATTCCATAAACTAGTTATACTTGTTGAACATGTCGGTTACAATGTTGCTTCATATAAGATACCTCCATGTTTTATTGTGTTATTCAAAGTCATTTACTTTGTCAAAATAATTCATCTTATTCTATCTCTAATCAGGTTGTCACTTGTCTCCGTCAACCTTCCCAAGGACCCACATTTGGAATAAAAGGAGGTGCTGCTGGAGGAGGTTACAGTCAAGTTATCCCAATGGATGAATTCAATCTTCATCTGACAGGAGACATTCATGCAATTACAGCTGCAAATAATCTCCTTGCTGCTGCTATAGACAGTAGGATGTTCCATGAGGCATCTCAGTCCGACAAAGCATTATTTAATAGATTATGCCCACCAAATAAAGAAGGGAAGCGAACTTTTGCAGATGTTATGTTCAGGCGTCTCCAAAAGCTTGGCATTTCAAAGAGTAGTCCAGATGAGCTAACATCTGATGAAATTAAAAGATTTGTTAGGCTTGACATCGATCCCGATTCCATTACCTGGAGAAGAGTTATGGATGTTAATGACCGGTTCCTGAGGAAAATTACCGTGGGAGAAGGTACTGAGGAGAAAGGAATGATCAGAGACACTGGCTTTGATATATCAGTAGCGAGTGAAATCATGGCTGTGTTAGCTCTCATGACCTCTCTTGCAGACATGAGGGAAAGGCTTGGAAGAATGGTGATAGGAAACAGCAGAAATGGCGATCCAATTACTGCAGATGATCTTGGAGTTGGGGGAGCTCTAACTGTTCTAATGAAAGATGCCATTAACCCTACCCTGATGCAGACTCTTGAGGGAACTCCCGTCCTTGTTCATGCTGGACCATTCGCCAATATTGCTCATGGAAATTCTTCGATAGTAGCTGACAAGGTCGCCCTTAAGCTGGCTGGAAAGGGTGGTTTTGTAGTTACAGAAGCAGGTTTTGGTGCTGATATTGGAATAGAAAAGTTCATAAATATAAAGTGCAGATACAGTGGTCTGGTTCCACATTGTGCTGTTATTGTGGCAACTATAAGAGCTCTTAAAATGCATGGGGGTGGACCTGATGTTGTTGCTGGGAAGCCTCTTCCCCATGCTTACTTGACTGAAAATTTGGCTCTTGTTGAGGCTGGTTGTGTAAATCTTGCTAGACATATTACAAATACCAAGGCGTATGGAGTGAATGTTATAGTTGCCATCAACAAGTTTGCCACTGATACTGATGCTGAGGTGAACGCTGTAAGAACAGCTGCTTTAGCAGCTGGTGCTTTTGAAGCAGTTGTTTGTACAAATCATGCACATGGTGGAAAAGGGGCGGTTTGTACTACTAAACCATCTTATTTTCAAACTTGGTATTTCTACTGGTAAAATTGAAACTAGTTATGAAGCAATATACAAGCATAATTCCAAGGATTAATTTGCTAACAAGATGTTTTAGTGGCTTCCTGAAATTTACTGGTGCTATTTGAATCCCAGAAGAAGCCACATAAAGCATGCTCTTTTTTTTTTTTTTTTGCTTTTTGATGACGAAACTTGCTTTAAGCTATCTAGATTCAATTAAGATCACATATTTCCTGCATAGTTTACTGCATTTCACTCTGTAATTGCTCATGTAATTCCTTTTCTGAATGCCTCCAGACTTGTCTGGCCAAATTTGGGTAAGCAATTCTACCTCATGAACCTTTAGTTCGTAAGTACTAAATTCTATTATATCATCCTTTATGCATTTCTTGCCATCTCACTAGATGGATATATGCCACTGCAAATTTATTTTCCGATGTGATTGTTCATGTCATCTTGTGCAGTTGGTTAAAGGAAAATCGATGATTGTCTGGATGATAGTTTCTACTGTCTCATTTTGCCCCTATAGGCATCAGCATAGCCAATGACTAATATATGTTTACTCAAGTTTTCATTGTTTGAATCTTATTATTTGCTAAATATCTAGGTTGATCTTGGCTTTGCGGTTCAAAGAGCATGTGAGAGCCAGTCACAGAGGTTGAACTTTTTGTACCCTCTTGACATTGGTATTAAAGAAAAAATTGAGGCCATTGCTAAGTCATATGGTGCCAGTGCTGTTGAGTACTCAGAACAGGTAATTCATTCTTCCGCTATCAGATTCAATTATAAGATGGTGAAACAACTTCAGAATCAAAACATAATTGTGTCCCTATTCCTGAATTTTCAGTCCATTGTTCTGATAAACCACATAAAGATATGTCTTCTATGATTTAGAATATGCTTGTATTACACCTTTTCAATATGTTGTTGCTATAATTTGGCAATGTATTCTTATAAAGTTTTTGGATGACTTTTACTAACTTGATTATTGCTTTTCTCAAGGCGGAGAAGAAGATTGAGATGTACACCAAGCAAGGTTTCTCTGGTCTACCGATTTGCATGGCAAAAACACAATACTCGTTCTCGCATATCCCATCTCAAAAGGGTTGCCCAAATGGATTTGTTCTTCCAATTAGAGACGTGAGGGCCAGCATTGGGGCTGGTTTCATTTATCCTCTGGTTGGAACAATGAGCACAATGCCTGGTCTTCCAACTAGACCTTGCTTTTACGAGATCGACGTTGATGTCGCGACAGGGAAAGTCCGCGGACTCTCCTAGAAACTTCTCTTGTTCGAAAATTTAATAAGCTTTGCAACTCCCCTTTCAAATTTTAGGATTAGAATTGCATGTTTTATTTGTGTTTAAGAACTGCTTCAATGTGGCCGGTTTAAACAAGCCAAGTACTCATCTGAAATTTGAATTCAGGCATCAACTGTTATTTGAATTGGTTAAGAAAGACATATGAGTCATTAGGAAAGGAAGAGCACTGACAATCCTCACCACTGTACTCAAGTTCAGTGAGACAAAGGAAGGAGATGAAGCAAAACAAAGCAAAAGGCGATGAGCCATGCAGCCACCCCCCACCACTCGCTGCCATCGCCTGACCGTCTCTGCCACCACCTGCACAAAGCGTCAAAGCCAATGCGCCACTCCCTGCCAAGCTTCAACTCACATAACCGCGAGGCATTCACCCAAGTGAAAAAGGCCAGATGCAAAGGTCAAAAAGAAAGAAAGAAAGAAAGAGGTGCTTTTAATTATTTACCTAAACCTTTCTCCTCCTCGCTGTTCATGCTGCTATTCCTTTTCAGAGTTACGTACATGAGCGAACAAAAAGAGAGAGAGTGAGTGAGTGGCACTGAAATCTATGGCATGACATTTGATGTTCTCGTCATGAATGATGCTGGACTGTGTTTGCTTGTAGTGTGTTGGTACGCTGCCTATTGAATGGCGTAGGGACCAACAGCAATGAAAAGTACCATGGTAAACTCAAGCAGCTCTGACCACCACACCATTAATACACAGGCACATTCATCACCAACACATTGACACATTCACCAGCTCTCTCTTTCTGCCTCCTTCTGTAGCCCAGCGAGACAATAGCAGCAGTTGCACAGTCTAATTGACTCTTGACATTTAAATGTCTCTTGCGATCTGGACAGTGGATTTGGGTCAGCATTGGCCCAGTCTTGTTGCCTTGCCTTCCTCCCTGTCTAGCTTTATCAGCTAGCTGCCCCCACACTCTACCTTAATTAGAAGCTATGTGTGTTTATACCGTCTTTTCCTTAATTCATCTCTCTATTTAAAGGACAGTTAATTTTATAATTTTAGACTATTTTTGCAATGAGGCTGTTAAGGGACAAGATACTGTCTTAATCTATCCTTGTAACTGCATCATCAAGAAAATTATTAACTAAATAAAAAATTAATTATAAAAGTTACATATATATGAAATGAGTGCCACTTGTTTAAATTAAGTACTGACATAACTGAACTAATTAATTAAAATTATATGTTACAGCTCAGTAATAACAGCTGCAAATTAATAGAAAAATAAAATTATACTTAGAGATCACAATGTTTTAAGATTGTTCATACTGATCATTTAGAATACTAGATTGAACATACAAGATTGTCTTAGTGAAGATTGGGCATAAAATATATATGATAACCAAATTGAATATCACAATAACATGACGTTCTTGTTGGAAGTTTATTTCATAATTAAGTTGTCGGAGATTCAGGGAGTATAGTCCGACTTAAAATTACAATACACACAATTCAGATTTATTTGTCGAGATGACTTGAACAGATAATTTTAAACTGTCTGCCTAAGCTCCAAGTGGACTTTCCGAGTGAGAAACCTCATACCATCAGGGTCGAGTCGGAAGAAGATGCCAAGTCCTGCAATGATGCAATGTTCTTAAAATAGATTCGTCCCTTTCGGTGGTGTTACGAGATTATATTGAACATCTGTTTTCCAGAATAAAACGGCAAAATCCGATCTTAAATTAACATAGGTTATCATGTCAAACTGAATATGTATCTAAATACTATCATGGATATCTACTGAGCAAAATGCGAAATGAGAGAATCAAGGTAGAAGAATCTCTTATCTTTGAAATCTCTCCTTGCACAAGAACAACTCTTCTTGGAATCTCTCTCTCTCTCTCTCTCTTTCAAGAATGCTTTGTTCCTCAACCACTTGCTTGAGAATGAATTCTTGTTCAAGCTCAACCATCCTTATATGGAGAGCTTTTTCTTGAGCAACCAGCAAACTTGCTTGAACAACAAAAAAACACATGTCTTAATGCAATCTTTTTTGAATAATCAGAAACACAAGCAACGAACAAGGAAGCCTTCTTGAGCAACTAGTCAAGACTTGAGTAATAAATCTTGTCGTTTTCTCGAGCAATAAGTCTTGATCAAAGACTTGAGCAACAAAGAGACATGTGACAAACACTATCTGATCTACCTGAAATTAATTCATTCACACATAAGTGAGTTTGTGCAATCCGGGTTATATATTTGCATATCGACAACTTTGTTCAAGTTTTAATGTCACTCAACTTCTAATATGAGACTAATGTTTTCATTCACAATTTTCCAACAAGTCTTCCCGAAATCATGCATCACTCCCATAATAAAAAAAGAAAAGGATGGATCATTCAGAGAATGAATGGGATTTGTAGTAATTTGAGTTATGGCAATAGTCGGGAGATCTTTTCTCGATGTTTGTTATGGTGGTCGTTGGCCATGTCTTCCTCGCCCTCGGTCGCCGCCGACGAGATGTGGCTGACGATGACGGAGTTGTTCTCCTCGGAGGCACCGGCCGCCGGCGCTCTGAACTGCTGCCGGCACGCGTAGCACGTGACCTGCATCAGGGTGGCGTTGACCTGCCTCACGGCGCGGTCGCGGATGGCGTGCGCCCGGCTCAGCTCCGCCCGCGCCTGCTGCCTCATCCGCCGCGCGTTCTCCAGCTCGAGCTTGGCCAGCTCCAACTGCCTCCTGGCCTTCTGCCACGCCTCGTTGGCCAGCGACTTTTCCGCCATCACCCGCTTCATCTCCTCCTCGTCGGCCGGCGGGCCGATTGAAAGCTGTAATTTTGCTGCGTCCGCCCTCCCGTCGGTCGCCGGAGATAGCAACCAAGGGGAGGATGGAGGGAGGAGCTGGAGCTCGCTGCGGTAGTACTGGTGCGGATGAATTACTGGCCGAGAGGAGGAAGGCCGGTCGGCTCCGAGATTGAAGACGGCGGGTCCGGCAGGCGACGCGGCGGGGGTGAAGTCGGCGTCGCTAGAGGGGCTAGGACTGGACGCCGTCGTCCGTGATAAACACGCCGGCGGCACCGGTAAGCGGAGCTGCGTCCGAGCTCCTCCGGCGGTGCAGCTGTCTTGGTGCTCGATGAAGCTCTCCACTCTGCACGTTGACGGCCGGTCGGCCAACCCGCGACATTAAAAAAAAAAAAATTAATTTAATTTGCGAGATAGATTTAAGGTCTCCGACGATCCTCGGAGCTAGCTACCGGGAGAAGACGCGGCCGCAGTCGCAGGAGTGGCCGCGGGTGCCGCAGGTCTTGAGGTGCGCCTTGTAGTCGGAGTGGACGGCGTAGGCCTTGGAGCACTTGGCGCAGGCCCACTGGCGGTGGGTGCTGTGCTTCCGCCTGAAGTGCTTCTTGATGCCGACCAAGTCGCCGAGGGCGTGGCAGGGGTCGTGGTGCAGGCAGCTCTGCTCCGGGCAGACGAACACCCGCTTGCGCACCTGCACCTCCGACGACGACGAAGCCTCCCGCTTCAGCAGCTTCCACGGCACCTTGTGCCGCCGCCGGTGCATCTGCAGGTTCTGCTCCCGCTGGAACCCCTGGTTGCAGATCTCGCACACGTACCGGTCAGACTCCAGCAGCGTTCTCGGCGACAGTGATACCACCTCCGCATCCGGATCTAGTCGATCATCATCATCAGCATCATCATCATCATCAATTCCCGAACAAGTTAAACATTTACACATATAGACACTAACCCGGAGTTCCCGCCGGCCGTCGCTTTTTCTTGCCCCCGTTGGCTGCATTGCATGCACCGACAGGAGGCGGAGGAGCCGGCGACGACGGAGAGCCTAACATTGACGATGGATCGATCGAAATAGAGTACGCACTGGTCGATCTAAGAAGAAGAAAATTAAAAGATTAATCTTGTTGTGTGTCTTGGGAGGGGAGGACAGGCCGATCTACACTGATATTTGGTGAAGGGATATGGAATTGGCCTCTTGAGAGAGAGGCGATCGATCGACTGGTAATCGCTGAGAGAGAGAGAGAGAGAGGGAGAAAGATAAAGAGGCCCACCCACTGCGACGAGGGCGCATTGGGAGAACGAACGAACGAACGAACGAACATCCTCGCAAAGAAACAAAATTTTAAAGCTAGTGATCATAATTTCATCGCTACCTAATTCCTACAATACAAATTGCATGCATTAATGGAAGCTGGTCCTTTCAAGAGACTGCGGTAGTTGAGATATTGGATGTTATCACATAATTAAGGTATTAGATCAAAATTGTCTCTTATATCTTGGCTATTTATGTTAATAATTAATAGTTATTTATGATTTATTTCTTTCGAATTGAACTAGAGATGAATTGGTAGAAGTCTTAGGACAAGCGAATCGTTTTTTGATGTCCCATGTATTAATGCAGGCCTAACTCCAAAATGCACCTGAGATCTCTTTCGCCTTCAAATTTTCCTTTCCTGTTTTTTTGTTTTTTTTTGTTTTTTGTTTTCTGTTTTTTTTTTTGCTTTGTCAACAAAATCATGAGTTTTGTTTTGTTTAGCTGAAAAGAATATTTGATGATGCAGGATCTACATGATGACAAGCAAGGTGTATAATATAATTAGGGTCATAAAAATGAATCATATTTTCATGATCAAATTTGGTGTTCGAATATGATACAAACTTTTTTATGTACTTCCACACAAAAGTAACAACTCGTTATACTTAATAAACAAGCTTGAATATTCTTCAACTTGTTAATATTGATAAAGATAGATTGTGAATTATTCATAAATAATGTTTACGAATAATTTTTGTAAATCATGTTCATCAATAAAACTTTTATCAACATAGTAAATAAAAAATAATTTTAAAATGAACAAACAAATTCAATAATTAATCAAATAAATTTAAAAACTTAAAAGGTTTTAAATAATTAAATAAATTTAATTGAAAGCTCAATAATATATAAATGAATCAAACTCAAGTTTATAAAAATAAAATTAAGCCAAACTTAAATAATAATTTTTAGTTTATTTTAGACTTGACTCAACTCAATTGCCTTATCAAATAAGCTTGAATATCATAAAACTTGACTTAGCTCGTTTACGACCATAAATGTAATTAACTTATCCTAAGTTCACTAAAAGGATTCAAACTTATATGCTGTAGGAGATCAAGATGGATCAATATACAAATTCATTTGTGTTCTTTTGCACAGAGTCACCTCATTTGGTGAATATTTATTAAAAATTGATTAACTAAATATTTAAATTAAAAATTCAAAACTATGGATAAAGAGTTTAATATATTAATTTTCCTTTTTTTAATACTCATTGAGCAAATGGTAAATGTCCTTGCTCAAGTACATCTTGATTTGAAGTCCTTCCTCTTTTCTTTTTTTTCTTATCAATAACACTCAATGTATAATGTGATATGAAAACTATGAATTCATAGAATTGAAATTTACTAGGAACTTTCTATATGGGACATTTTGTTTTATCTCTTTAGGTAGTAACATTTATTATTTGACATGATTGGATGTGTATCATCATTGATCAACAACAGACTTATGATGGAATGGTACTACACCAAGTCATTATTTTCTCCCCAACTATGATTTGTTTAGGAGACTTTGGAATCAAGAATATTCTTGTGGAGTGGATAAACAATCTCTAAAAAGATTACAATTGTTATAATCAATCATGAACATGCACCCATGATTTGTACCCCTATGTTGCATTTAATATGAAGTGTGAGATTGCTTTTAATTTAAAGTGATAAAGTTTATCAAACTTTTTTCCATTAATATTAATATATAGGTTTAAACTCTTAAATTAATTACCTTTTTTAATTTTTGACTTCTCAAATTTATTCTTATTTAAATAACATAACGAATATTCCAATCTATTATGGTAAGGATCTTGAATGCAAAACAACATAAGCGCAATGGAATATTATCAAGATCTTTCCCAGAAGATCTATGTAAAAGAAATCGTATACTAGTTGAATTGAGAGTTCTACCTTTGTTGCGTAAATATGAACTCCCGACAGTAATTTTATCCTCAATGGATCTTAGCATGATCAAGTGTCTGGGCCTCTTGTGATATCCATACGAATATGTTCCGTTTGTCTTACAAACTTGGAGAAGAAGAACCATCTAAGGTTGTGTTAGCAACCAACTAAGGGGTCTTGGCCGAGGAAGAAAAGGAGAAAACAAGCAAGAACACGAGTATATCTCATCCACGAAAATGAATTAAAACCCCTTTTGTATTCATTCAATCAATTACCTTAATTGATATTAATATTCCATTAATCCAATATGTCTTTTGGTGTTCAACTAATGTATGATCAATTCAAAATTGACCATTCCTCTTCCTTGGTGAATTTGAATTCATCGTCACTCAATGAGTCTAACTCATTGATCCTCATCAATCCGAATTGACTTAATGAGTCTCATTCGAATTAGACTCAATCCAATAGTTGGATCCAATTGAGTCTAATTTAATGAGTCTAATTTGGATTAGACTTAATCTAATGATCCATCGTATGAAACTATCTCCAAATTAACATATTCTTTGTATATGACCTAATAGATTATCATAATATTGGTAATGTCTCTAAAATCATTTTAGATCTATAAGCAATGTATGACATCTAGCAAGACATCATTGCTACTCAAGTGACAAGAATGTCGAGATCCGACTTAACATTTCGATGTCTATTATCTTGTATAACTCAATTATTCTATTCTTAATATCTAGATTGATTAATGAGGCATAGATCGTGTCATAATTTTATTTGTGTTTTTTAATCTCTAAGTAGATACACTCAATCAAATAAGCTCAATATCTCATATTGACTAATTTGAACATAGTCATGCATTCTTGTGTTCTACTAATCAAGGGGCCAACATATATCAGTTCCGTCATATGGAAGAGATAGATTTTATCTGCATCACTCACATCCCTCTGCATAATTTATTGCATACCCAGTAATCGACTTTATAGTTCACTCTGTTACAGATGATGTTTGTCGATATCAAAGTATATTACTCCTTATTTATAGAATCGTAGTGAATTCAGGTTTAAAGACTATTCATACTAATAGTCATTATGAGAATGTTTATGATACTCATATAACGATCCATAAAATATTCTCTTAGTCGGTTATTCAGTACATATTTTCTAATATATATATCCATGTATCAACCTGATATCTCATATCAATGACTTATGAGATTAAGACATTCGTTGACTTACATGCTAGTCTCAATGCATTAATATTGTTCTTGTATATTAATACTTGACTAGGAATAGTTAAAAGTAGTGTTCTATATATATCTATAATATCCCACTATCAATTCAACCAATTAATATGTTGTAGACTAGAACCTATTACTCTAGGATATTATTATACTTATTCATTCGATACTGAACTAAAGTAAATATAATAACCAACTTTACCTTTTATTAATTAATAAAATACGATACAAAAGTACCAATATCAATCATCTCATAATCAATCAACTAAAGCTTAATTAGATATAAATTTAACATCATTGTATCTCAACTTCTTCTTTTTTTTTTTTTTTTTTTTTTTTTTTTTTAAGATTTAAGTGATTATATGTCACTATGTCACTATTTTATCGAGGTCTTAAAATATAACACAAGAGGATGAAACTACAATTACATTTGGAATTAATCTCAACTTATCTTACTAGACTATATGTTCATAAATACAAAATCAATCATTCATTTAAAACAATTGTGTTTCTCAATAAAATTTTATCAGATGATGTGATAACTTACTCAACTATATTTTGAATGAAGTTGTCAATCTTTTCTAGAAATTTATAATAGTTTGCTCTTGATTGCACAAGAACTCTAAGTGGCATTTTAAGTAAGTTATTAAACGCATGATTGCAACAAGAAGATATATAGAAAGGATTTGAAAGACAACACATAGGGAAAAGAGAGATGTCCCAACAGTCATGAATCCCATGGTGGCTGTCCTCTTTGTCAAAAACAAAGTAACACCATGAGTTTAAGCAGTGGGTTTGAATTTAATAGTGACTGAAAAGTTGGAATTTAATAATGACTGAAAAGTTGGCCTTTGTGGTGGCTGAAGGTGGGAGGAGGATCTCAACACATGCACCATGTCCCTCGCAATCATCTGTCCCATATATATAGCTAGATCATGATGTTCCTGAATCGGATCATGCCTTGTTTATTATAATCTCATGCATACTCGATAGAATTATAACCATGTATATGTTCTTATCAAGAGTTGTTTGATGAATTAAGAGGGAATGTCACATGAGTGTACTACTGTTGGTGGTTGGACAAAACAGTGATTCTCTGCAGCTAAATCAAGCTCCCCATTTGATGGAATGTAGAGATCAGAGATACGTATAGGGCAAACAAAATACTCTGCTTCTAAAATTTTTGTGGAGAACTAATAATTAATATTCCAACATCGACATTAATATCCATGCCACATTTATATATAGTTTTGTCTATTTTCTATTGTCTAATATCTCTATTCATTATATGATCTTATAATATTCTCATTTAATCTACGAGCATTATTTTTTTTACATTTATTTTTCAAATTATCGCAAACTGTTTGTAGTTTGTAGACAGAATTAGAAAGCAAGGCCGTACAATAATAAAATTGTCTACTTAACAGTCCTATTAATAGTGCTTCAGCTTTAACTTCTATTTCCTGAAGAACAGGAGTATTAGATGATAATTATTACAGCATCTACTGGTGAAGTAGAATTTGTTTGTATATCAGATTTCAATTTATATACACATATATATCAGATCACTGGCTGCAACAGTAGTTATATAGCAAATACATATATTCTTTGGCAGTAAGGCACTGTCAAACACTGATCAACCATGTGGAGCAACAATATAATGCAGTGTGATTGAAGCAGCAGGCCACTACCAAACATGACTTCCTTCACTTGTCTTCTTCCAATAACCAAATGAGAGGAGGTCCCATGCAAGAAGAGCAAGGATCTGCAAACCTCTTATAATTCATTTACTTGAATGGAGGATTGATGCAGGGCAGATCACCAAAGACTAAGGAGTTGGAGTCAAAAGGAATTGGGGAGTTGAAAGGCAGTCTGCTAGTAAATTACAAAGGGGGAGTTGAAGTCAAAAGTTGGGGAACTGAAAGGATTGTAAAGAAAGTTGTGCCAATGTTGGAAATGTAAAATATATTTTAAGACGGTAGAACGTGACATAAGTTTGATCCCATAATCAAGATTTCTACCGTAAAACGGATCTTATCAAGTATATGAATGAATTTAGAGAATAAAAATTACCTGCATTGAGCGCCGATATAATTGAAGACTTGATCGTCACCTCTTTCGCTCTACGAGGGGAGATGGATTCCCGTGTGTACTTCTTAGGGTTGTCGTAAGCCTTCGTGTGTAAGAGTATGTAAGAAGCATTCAAATAGGCTAGATCTAAGTGCCTATTTATAATAACAACAAACCCTAATTCTTAATAGATAGAGCAAGAGGTGGGACCGACCCAATAAGAAATATAATCACTAGTCCGTTCATCAAGACTTTAGTGATTGGGTTAATTAAATAAATTATTAAGGAATAACTCAACTAATTATAATCTGTAGGCCAACATCATGGATTGGACCCCGTTGAATCCAACATTCTCCCACTTGGCCAAAGGACATAATTAGCTTCAAAATGAATTTAATATACTGGCAACATTATATCCTTAATAATCCACATCATCTAAATATTTGATCGGATATAGGCCGAGATCTAAAATCATATGTAATAGATTCGTTCCTAACTCACAATCTTACACTGTCGATGTTATGGTTCAATAAACATAAGTGGTCCTTCAGTGATTTATTTATAATGCTTAACGTTAATGCACAAATAAAAGCAATAAATCACATGATCATAAATAGGATCCAAAACATTACAAATGTGATCACAAATCAATATCCAAATCAAATAAATGCTCTCTCTAAATTAAAGCTTGCAAAAAGTCCCAAGTTATGCACATGCTCGCGAAACATCTTGGGAGGCAAGACTTTTGTCAATGGGTCCGCCACCATAGCACTAATATTAATGTGCTCAATGGATATTAACTCGTTTTGGATCCTTTCCTTAGCAACAAAGTACTTAATGTCAATATGCTTGGAAGCACTACTTGACTTATTGTTCTTAGAAAAGAATACGACAACTTAGTTGTCGCAGAATATTTTCAGTGGTCTGGACATAATATTCACCACTTGAAGCCCCATGATAAAATTTTTAATCCATATAGCATGACACAACACTTCATAATAGGCTACAAATTCTGTTTCCATGGTAGAAGAAGCTGTAATAGTCTACTTTATACTTTTCCACGAAACATGTGCTCCAGATAACATAAAAGCATATCCAGATGTAGATTTTCTAGTATCGAGGCATCTTGTGAAGTCAGAATCAGAATATTCAATGGCCTCAAGAAAATCTGATCTCTTGTAAATGAGCATGAAATCTTTTGTACCCTGTAAGTATCACAAAACTTTCTTGGCATTCTTCCAATGATCCACTCTTGGATTAATTTGGTATCGACCAAGCATGCCAACAATATATGCGATATCTGGATGTGTATACACTTGAGCATACATTATACTTCCTACAGCAGATGCGTAAGGAAATTACTCCATCTCATTAAGCGCCAACGGGGGTCCTAGGACACTGTGATAAACTAAACCTGTCACCTTTATAGACCGGTGCAACCGTGGAAGAACAATTATGCATGTTGAATCTTATTAGAACCTTTTCAATATAGGCTATATAGGCTATTTGAGATAGACCAAACATACCACGAGATCTATCCCGATAAATTTCAATGCCTATAACATAAGAGGCTTCACCGAGATCTTTCATATCAAATTTACTTGATAGAAAATCTTTTGTCTCTCGTAACATGCATAAATCATTACAGGCAAGTAAAATATCATCCACATATAGTACGAGAATGATAAATTTGCTCCCACAGATTCGCATAAAAATGCATTGGTCGACAACGTTCTCCTTGAAATCAAATTTACTGATCACCTCTAGAAACTTCAAATACCACTGTCGAGATGACTGCTTAAGACCGTAAATGGATTTCTTAAGTTTGCATACCATTTGTTCCTTGCCCTCAACCAGAAATCCTTTTGGTTGTGTCATATAAATATCTTCATGTAAGTCACCATTAAGGAATGCACTTTTGACATCCATTTGATGTAGCTCTAAGTCAAAATGAGCTACAAGGGCCATAATTATACGGAACGAATCCTTTTTAGACACAGGTGAGAATGTTTCATTGTAACCAATACCTTATTTTTACATAAATCCTTTAGCAACCAAACAGGCCTTGTACCGTTCAACATTTCCTTGAGGATTTAGTTTGATTTTAAAAACCCACTTACAACCTATCAGTTTGAATCCTTGAGGTAAGTCTACAAGATCCCACACATTATTTAATTTCATTGGGTTCAACTCTGCATTCATGGCTTTAAACCATTGAGGTGTTTGGTCATCTGTCATTACATCATTAAATGATGCGGGATCATTCCCAATAGAATTGTCACAACCATCGAAATAGATAAAGTTATCAAGAGTAGTTGGCTTTCTCACTCGTTCTAACTTTCATAAAGGTGGGTCATGAATAATAATAGGAGAAAGTTCATCAACATGGTCTGAAACGTTAGACATCGTCTCATTATTTGATGATTCTTCCATAGAATCAGGGATAATCAAATCTCTTGAAATAATGGGAACATTTAAAAATTCACGTTCCTCTTCAAGAATATTTTTGTGAGACGTGCTATCACACACAATTACGAACATCTTCCAAAAATATTGCATGTCTAGTTTCGATTATTCTTGTGATATGTGATGGACAATAAAATCGCTAACCCTTTGAACGTTTTGGGTAACTGACGAAATATAAACTTATTGTCTTAGGATCAAGCTTTTGTATATTTGGGTTGCAAATTTTAGCCTTTGCAGGACATCCTCATACCCGCATATACCCAATATTTGGTTTCCTTTGCACCCATATTTCATAAGGGGTTTTAGGTGTAGCTTTAGTAGGAAAATGATTTAGTATATGCATAGCTATCTTAAGAGTCTCAACCCAAAGATACTCAGGTAAAGAAGCTTGGCATATTATACTTCATACCATATCCATAAGGGTATGATTATGTCTCTTAGTGACATCATTTTGCTGAGGTGTGCCCGACATAGAAACCTGAGTAATAATGCCACATTCTTTCAGAAATAAGGCAAAAGGTCCAGGATTATGACCTGAGTCGAAGAATCTTCCATAATATTTTCCTCCTCTATCAGATCGAACCACTTTAATCTTTTGATCAAGTTGGTTTTCAACTTCAAATTTATAATCCTTAAAGTGCTTTAGTTTTTTCATGAAGGAGATAAATATATCCATAATGAGAGTGGTCGTCAATAAAGGTGATGAAATAACGATGCCCATGAATGCCAAGAGTACAAGGACCACTGATATAAATGAATCAGTTCTAATAGTCCATTACTTCTGGTGGTGCCATGTTTGTTCTTTTGTGCAAATTTTTCTTTAATACACTTAATACATGTGTCAAAATTAGAAAAATCTAATGAATGAAGTATTCCATCTTTAATGAGACGTTGCATTCTTTCTCGAGATATATGGACCAAACTTTCATACCATAGTATTGAAGAATTCCCATCCATTAATTTTCTTTTGTTGCTGATTTGGGTTGTACAATTTTCATGCATGGATTCCAATATGTTCGTAGAAGAAGCATTTAAACATAATTAAAAGAGGTCTCCCTCTAAAATACTAGAACCAACAATTTTGTTGTTTAATGAAATGGTAAAACCTTTATTCTTGAACAAGAAAGAATAACCATGAGCGACAAGTCGAGAAACTGAAATAAGGTTTCTTGTAATACTGGGAACATAAATAGTATCAAATAAATCTAGTTTGAAACCACTCTCCAAAATCAAAGGGAGAGTTCCTACGGCTTCAACTGGAACTTTATTTCCATTTCTAACCAAAACGTTGCGTTCTCCTTTATTTAGTTTCCTCACGAAACGGAATCCCTACGATGAACAAGTAATATGTATAGAAGCACCACTATTAATCCACCATGTATCAATAGGAACATTTGCAACAAATGATTCATAACAAACATAACTAGACATTTTACCCGTTTTAGCTAACCACTCCTTGAATTTTGGACAATCCTTCTGAAAATGAGTAGGCTCCCGACAAAGTTGCATTTGCGAGTCTTGGAACCTGAAGTCTTTTCCTTATTTCCGTCATTATTTTTCTTCACATGTCTTTTGTCTTTTCCATGTAGTTTCCGTTTCTTGCCCTGTCGTTGAGTGGTAAAGTGGGCATTATCAGGTGTCTCAGCCTTAAGTCTTTCTTCTTCTTGATCACACATACTGATCAATTCGCTCATTTTCCATTTTTTCTTCTAAGTATCATAGTTGATCTTGAAAGTACCAAACTGAGAAGGAAGAGATGTCATAATGAAATGAACGAGAAAACCCTCAGAGATCTCCATGTCCATGGCCTTAAGCTGAGTAGCCATATCAGTCATTCTTAGGATATGCCCACGAACACCACCAAAGCCATTGTACTTAGAAGTTACCATTTTGATGATAAGTGTGGTAGCAACTGCATTAGAGGAGCTATGAAATTGCTCCTCAACGGAATCAAGAAAGTCCTTAGCGTTTTCAGAATCAAGCAAGTCTCCTCAAATATCCGATGATATGGAACCTTTCATTATCATAAGTGACAAATGGTTGGACCTTTCCCACTTTTCATAAGCAAATTTTTCATCTAGAGTGCTAGTGTTTGAAAGTGGGGTAGGTTTATCAACCCGTAAGGCATAATCAAGGTCCATAACGCCTAAAACGAGGTGAATCTGTTTATTCCATTTCTTAAAATTGTTAATTGTCAGAGTTTCAATGGACGTGATTTGGCTCGTAATTGAAGCTGCGTTGACAGAGTTAAATCATACTCATTAACAATAATGGAAAATATAAATCATAATCATAAGACATAAGCGATTGAAAAAGTACACATTAATGGGAAAAATAAACACATTAGTATTTCCACTGAGAAAGGATATATTCGTGCAACCTTCCGTTGGGTTGACTACAAATAATATATTTAAGTTTTTCTCCTTTGAGAAATTAGCAAAATATCATAAGCTTTCATTGTGCTGATTACAGTAAATACACATAAAATTTCTCTGTTATACTTTAACATAATTATAGAATTGAATTTATATCACCGTTGGGCAGAAAATAAAATCATACTACAATTAAGCATTACATTAGTGCCAAAAATTATGACAGAGGATAATGACATACGTTATCCATCACGAAAATAGCAAATATTACAACCTTTCGTTGGGCCAACTATAATAAATGCACATAAATTTTCTCCTTTAGATTTTTTTGACTTAATCATAGAACTAAATTCAAATCACCCTAAGACAAAATTGATTTAGAATTATGATTAAATTGTGTGTTAGTGCTAAGGTATGATAGAAAATTAAACATAAGTTTTCTATCGAGAAATAGCAAAATATTACAACCTTCCGTTGGGCCGACTGTAATAAATGCACATAAATTTTCTCCATAAAAACTTTAGCATAATTATAGTTGAATTCACCCCACGATTAGTGCCAAGGAGCCATTCTCCTGACTTGTACTGATGAGAATTTGACTCCATGAGAAATTGAATAAAAAGCTGCTGAATTAGCCTATTTTTTATGCATACCATTGGAAGTAATTTAAAATGAACTCGAACTAAAGTAAAGAATAAATATCTTCTCAAGGTGGGAAAAAGAACTTGCTAATCCCCCTTTTTAATAAAAGATAAGATAAATTCATACTATAATAAATTCCATTCAATAATTAAAATAATAATTTTCAGTTGGGTTAATTATTAATTTTAATATATGAATGTAACATAAGTGTGGTTTCGTTATTCCTATTTATTTAATTGATAAATCTTCCATTGGGTCGACTTATCATGAAAATAAATAAGAGTTCCACGTTAAATTTAATATATTTATGTGATGCTTTCAATCATGCATACCATAATTATATACATGAAAATAATAATAATTATTTAAAATTAATTAAAGATATTGCAACACGTTAATACCTTAAATAATGAGATGACAAATTCAACAATTAAATCATCAATCAAGCATAAATTCATGTAATCATATAAATATGATATGAACATTATTTCCTAATATAATTATGGTAAATAATTTATCGAAAGCACATTAATCACATAAGATATTTATCTTAATAAATAATATGATAATTAATATAATAGCTATTAATGACATATACTATAACAATATTGATAATTATGGCAATTATCTTGATATCATGAATAAGTCATCTATAGAAATAACTTATGCAACATTGATTATATTTAGCAATTAATTATGTCATTAATTGCCATCAAAATATTTTTAGAGACATAATTACGTTACCATTTAAAACAAACGCTCCTGTTTAACAAAAGAAAATTATTGCATATAAATCATAATTAATAAACACTTAAGAAAGACGAATTCATAAAATATCATCATAGTCCATATTTTTTGAAACAAACGAGATTGAAATATATTATTCATTATGAATATAAATTATTTACCTTCATAATTCCTTGTAAGGCATAAACGACTAGATATAATATGTCGACAGGTAATAACGTATTATCTCAATTCATATACTTGAATCAACTTCGCTCTGATACCAAATGTAAGATATATTTTAAGACGGTAAAATGTGACATAAACTTGATCCCATAATCAAGATTTCTACTGTAAAGCAGATCTTATCAAGTATATGAACGAATTAAGAGAATAAGAATTACCTGCGTTGAAAGTTGACATAATTGAAGACTCGATCTTCACCTCATTCGCTCTACGAGGAGAGATGGATTCCCGTGTGTACTTCTTAGAGTTGCCGTAAGCCTTCGTGTGTAAGAGTATGTAAGAAGCATCTAAATAAGCTAGGCCTAAGTGTCTATTTATAATAATAACAAATCATAATTCTTAATAGGTAGAGCAAGAGGTGGAACCGACCTAATAAGAAATACAATCACTAGTCCGGCCATCAAAGTTTTAGTGATTGAGCTAATTAACTAAATTATTAAGGAATAACTCAACTAATTATAATCTGTAGGCTAACACCATGGATTGGACCCTGTCAAATTCAACAGGAAAAACTACATTAAATTTAAGTTTTTAAATAATTTTTGTGTGAAGGAGTTAGGAAGGTTTTTTGGAGATTAATGATAATATTGAAAATAGAATTGTCTATTTTCTCTTGAATGCTCGACTTGTAAAGTTAAATTTTATTTCTTTGCAGTCCAACTTCCCTACAGTAGAATTTCTCCATCATTGATATCAGAGCCTGAGATTTTTGCTCTGGCCTTTGTTTCTAATTGTCTTGCTGATATCAGAGCCTGAGATTTTTGCTCTGGCCTTTGTTTCTTATTGTGATGGCAGCAAGACGAGGAAGGGGTGGACGTGATAGAGGCATGGAAAATGTGGAAGATAGACGAAATGCTGAAATTTAGACACTTCGAAGACAAGTTGAGAAATTGACCTTACGCCTTGAGCAACGGAGTGAATGAGGTTCAAGCTAGGGGTATTCAAGTGAGACTCCGAGCATGTGAATCCTTTTGTTCAAGGACAAGCACGAGAGTTCATGCATTCAAAAACTATTAGGCTATGATCTCCCAGAGTTTCTTGACCGTATTAAACCCGAGGAATTTATAGATTGACTTAGAGCTGTAGAAAAGTTTTTTGAATATAAGAAGGTTCTAGAAAATCAGAAAGTCAAAAATTAATTGCAACAGGACTTGGAGGCTACCCTACAACTTGGTGGTATAAAACACAAGAGATGAGAATGCGGAAAGGCAAGTCTAAAATTTCTTCTTGGGGAAAAAATGAAGGCAAGGATGCGTGAAAATTTCCTTTAAATTTTACTCAAAACATATTTATGAAATTCAATACTCTTCCGCAAGGCTAAATGTGGCTGATGATTATATAAAAGATTTCTATAAATTTATGGCTAAATGTGATATTCAAGAATATGAAGACCAACTTGTAGCAAGGTATACTAATGGACTTAAACTATCTATCAAAGATGAAGTTGAGGTATAATATAATAGATATGGATGCTAAATGATGCTTTTCAATTGGCCTTGAAAGTTAAAACAAGACTTCTAACACAATGAGTAAGGAAGTTTGTTGATGTTTGGACATTTTATCCACAAAAGGTCGAACCTTCCAGCAAGGGTGCACTAAAGAAAGGAGAAGAAAAAGATGGAAGTAGTATGACATCTAAGAAGAATAAGGCCAATGCATGTTTCAAGTGTGGCGAGATAGGTCATTACATGAACGAGTGTCCAAGGCGAAGAAGCTATGTTTGTGCAGCAGATATAAATGAAGGAAATGAGGGGCATGAGCATGAAGACGAAGCACAAAAATATGATGACTATAGTAACTATGCAAGAGAAGAGATTGAACATGAGGATGTTGAATGTTTGGTTATTCAAAGAGCACTCATAGCTCCTAAATAAGAGAATGATCAAAATTGGTTTCGACGCAATATCTCAAAACAAGGCGCAAGGCAAATGGAAACGTGTGTTCACTAGTCATTGATGGAGACAATTTTGAGAATTTTGTTTCTCAAGAAATGGTGGACAAGCTCAAACTCTCACTAGTGCCACATCCTCACCCCTAGCAATCTCATGGATAAAACAGGACAATGAGGTAAGAATTGTCAAAAAAAAAAAAAAAAAAAAAAGTCTTGTTTTTTTTTATATGAAAAAAATACCATGATAAAGTTTGGTGTGACACAACTCCTATGTGTTGGTGTAATATCCCCTAATAAAGGTTGATCGAGTTGATTAAATTTAAGTTGGTTCAAGCTTGAGTCTTGATATTTGAGTTTCGATATTTGACAATATATGGAGATTGTTAGTGTAATCGTCCGATTGGGGAGATTGTTAGTGTAATTCCTGTAAGATCTCACGAGCGTAATTAAGGGACTTAATGGTGAATTTTTTTTAGGAACACGCGAGTACTAGATTAAGAGATTTAATTATATAATTTCCATGAAATGGAGCACTAGATTAGGAGATTTAATTATATAATTTCCATGAAATGGAAGGAATTTCTGATCGGAATTCTTTTAAAATGAATTGAAATATGGAATCAAAGGGAAGCATGAAGGGATATTTAAGTTAGGGGTGGATTAATTGTAATTAGCTTAAGTTGATGTAAATTAAACCTAAGTATAAGTTATCTCCTAGGTATAAAATACCCAAAGCCTAGGTTACTGTGCCAATTCCCATTTCCTTTACTCCTTACCCGCTGCTCCCCGAAGGAGCCGCTGCCTTGTTTCTCTAGCTTCACCATCGCGACGAAGCAGCGAACCACTGCATTCGAGCTCCGGCCAGACATCGTGCGTTGCGGTCCGGTAGAGGTGTCGACGGGAAAGGCAAGTACATTTCGTTTCTTGGGTACAAGATTCAGATAGAAGAGTTAGCCGATAGGTGAGAAAGCTTTCTGAGCTACTGTGAGGGTTTAAGGCGTGAAGTATTTGTGTTAGCACAGGTGTGGTGAACAAATTTGAATGATATGCTAGTTATGGTTACCGAGGTTAGCTTTTGGTTATTATTGGAAATTTGTTACTCGATCTTTACTCCTTATTGGTATCAAATGAAATGCTATAGTTTTGCTACTGTTGGAGTCATTTACTTCATTTCCATTCAGTGTTAGAATCGATTCCAATCCTATATTAACCACTATCAACAGATTTTAGTTCTCTTACAGCAGGAATTTATTATAATATCAAGTGCAATGTTATGTTAACTATTACTATGGAGTTTAGTTCTTTTACAGTTGAAACTACCTGTTTATATTTAATTTTCTTGGATCTTGTAGTACTTCGAATTTATGTACAGTAAAGGAAGTTAGGAGTTAACAGGATGTATATGTACATATGTGGTGACAGTACGGGTTGGGTGTCCCGGAATGAGCTCCGGGGAGGGCCCTTCCAAAAATGACTGGAATTGTATGCTATGACAGATACTGTAACTCATGTGGGCTTCGACCCTATGACTGCACTTTCACCTAGGAGGTACCTCTAGGGTTATGGTATGGACTGATAGACTGGCTCTAACTGTGGTCAGCACAGTGTGACATATACACCCTAGTTGACTGTGAAGATCTTTCTCTTTATATACTGCATATTATACATTAATTAAATTGGATAACTTGTATGGAACTGCTTGAATGTTATAGATCGTGAATGACATATCCTTGTAATGTTATGTAATTGCTGGGCTGTAGAATCATGATGCCTACTTACAGGGAGGGGGGCCTATCCCAGGATGGGATGGATGGAACGCAGACGGGGTAGCCGAGGAGACCTGATGGATACACGATACTATCCAGAAGTTTCAGGAGTGCTCTATAGTTCTTGTTCTGTTGAAATAAAGTTGTTACTACTGTACGTGGTCATATATGCGTCTCACTTTTTTTTTAGTATTTTTGGACGGTGAAGTTTTGTTTATGTGGAATATGTTATTTTACTGTGATGGATTTATTTGATGTCTTTTGTATGCTGGTCATAAAAAAAAATTTGCCTAAGTTTAGGGATGTTTCAGTTGGTATCAGAGCAGTTATTCCTGATCACTTCTGAAGGACAGCGTGCATAAGTCATCTCGTTAGGAACTCAACTACTCCTGCCGCAAGTTGTAAGATTTATTATACTACAGTTCTGAAATTTGATTGGAAACCTGACCCTAATATGAATGGTAAATAAAAGAAAATTATGAATTTGTGATGGGTGATATAGGTCATGGCAGCTAGAAGGAACAATGGCGAGTTGGGGGGGGGGGGGGGGTTAGAACAGTCAGTTCTTGACAGGGTTGAGAGCGCTTGTACAAGAGCAGAATCACGTTCATGGAGAAGAAATCCAGCAGTTATTGAGAGCTAGAGAGGATGGACATGCACTTAGTCGCCCAGCAGTCACTGCGAACCCGGTATATAGGCAGTTTAAGGAGCTTGGGCTGACGGAGTTTAAGGGCGCTACAGATCCACTTGTTGCTGAGGAGTGGATACTATCCCTGGAGACAATCTACGACTTCATGCAACTCACAGATGTTGATAAAGTCCGGTGTGCCATATTCATGTTGCGTGGCGATGCACACATATGGTGGGAAGGTACTCGCTCTTCAGTAGATCTGAATGTCATGACTTGGGATGGCTTCAAAGAAATATTCTATGGAAAGTACTTCACCATCGATAGCAGGTCGCGATTAGCAAGGGAATTTCTGGAGCTCCGACAAGAGGACATGTCAATGGCTGAGTATGTCAAGAAATTTGAAAGGGGACGATACTTTGTGCCCATGTTTGCAGGGCAACCAGCTGAAGAACTGAAGCATTTCATAGAGGGGTTAAGAGCTGCAATTAGACATGATGTCAGATTAAGCCGAGTTACCACTTATAGGGAGGCTGTGGATCAGGCTCTGATGTCCGAGAGAGATCGAAATGATATGATCAAGGAAGCACAAAATAAGAGGGCAGGATATCCGGGAAGAGATCAACAGGGACCAAGTGGTAAGAAACCTATTATAGTTCAAACTCAAGGCAAGCAGCTACAGAAATAGAACTAGACACGGCAGCGACCCCGGGGACCCCGACCGACAGATGGTACAATTCCCAAGACCGAAGATAAAGTTCAGTACCCCAAGTGTGAGAAAGTACATGCAGGACAGTGTCTGATGGGTTCAGATGTTTGTTTCATGTGCAAGAATACGAGACATTTTGCTAGAGAATGCCCACAGCTCAAGGAACCAACCAAAGGGCGAGTGCTTGCTATGACACAGGAGCAGGTGGATATGGATTCGACTATCATCACATGTATGATTTCAGTCGCCAATGTACCTGCAAATGCATTGATTTATTCTGGAGCTACCCACTCTTTTATATCCGAGACGTACATCACAAAACTGGGCATATTACCTGATCGAATGATTTTGGGATACAGTGTTGCTTTACCTTTGGGAGATGAATTGCATAGCAATAGAATAGTAAGGAATTTTCGGATGATGATGCAACAACGTGCAGTGTATGCTGAGCTCATCGTGTTAAAATGACGAACTTTGATGTGATATTGGGGATGGACTGGCTGACACGGTATGAGGCCATCATCAATTGCAAGCAACGTGTGGTTAAATTAAAGCTACCAAATGAAGAGTATTTTGTCTTTAACGCAAGTCCCGATCGGAGATGTCTGCACGTCATTACAGCGTGCAAAGCGCAACAGATGATGAGAAAGGGGTGTGATGGCTTCCTGGTCAATATCATAGTCCAATCTGAAAAATGTAGACCGAGGCTGGAGGAGGTGGAGGTGGTACAAGATTTTCCTGAGGTATTTCCGGATGATATCACAGGATTGATGCCAGTTAGGGAGGTGGAATTTGGGATATAATTGATACCTAGAACCACTCCTGTGTTTAAGGCACCATACAGATTGACACCCACAGAAATGAAAGAGTTGAAAGAACAATTGCAAGAGCTTCTAGACAAAGGTTTTATTCGACCAAGCGTATCACCATGGGAAGCACCAGTGTTGTTCGTACGGAAGAAGGATGGGACAATGCGTCTGTGTATAGATTATAGAGAGCTAAATCGAGTTACAGTAAAGAACAAGTACTCTCTGCCTAGGATTGATGATCTTTTTGATCAACTAAGGAGGGCAACGGTATTTTCAAAGATTGACTTGAGATTAGGGTACCATCAAGTAAAGGTAAAAGAGGAGGATGTCCATAAAATAACATTCAGAACTCGTTACGGACACTATGAGTTTCTGGTTATGTCGTTCAGACTTACTAACGCACCTGTGGTTTTCATGGATCTGATGAATCAGATTTTTCAGCCGTATTTGGACCAATTCGTCATCGTCTTCATTGATGACATATTGATCTACTCACGGAATAATGAAGAGCATCAGTTGCATCTGACCACCGTGTTGCAAATTCTTAAAGATAGACGGTTGTACATGAAACAGTAAATGTGATTTCTGGTTGGGGCAGGTTCCGTTTCTGGGGCACATTATCTCAGAGAGATGTGTAGAGGTGGATCTAGCTAAAGTAGAGACAGTCAGGAATTGGGCTACACCGAGGAATGCTACCGAAATTCAGAGTTTCCTAGGGCTGGCTGGCTATTGTCGGAGGTTCATTCAGAATTTTTCCCTGATCGCTTTACCCCTGACCATGCTGACCAAAAAGGGGGTAATGTATGAATGGACGAATCAGTGTGAAAGGAGTTTTGAAGAGCTGAAGGAAAGACTGACGACAACACCAGTACTCACACTTCCAGGAGGTAGTGGATGGTTTGTGGTTTACATAGACACATCCAAGAATGGATTAGGGGCTGTGCTGATGCAGGATGGGAAAGTAATTGCTTATGCTTCACAACAGTTAAAAATGCATGAGCACAACTATCCCACACATGACCTGGAATTAGCAGCAGTTGTTTTCATACTAAAGATTTGGAGGCATTACTTGTATGGGGAACATTGTGAGATTTTTACGGACCACAAAAGTTTGAAGTATTTTTTCACGCAGAAGGAATTGAATATGCGACAGAGACAATGGTTGAAATTGGTGAAGGATTACGACTGCAACATCAACTATCATCTAGGTAAGACCAACATAGTGGCAGATGCTTTAAGTCGCAAGTCTGCAACGTTGACACAGTTAACCACTCAGCAACGGTTAATAGCAAAATTCTAGCAAATGAGATTAGAAGCGATAGCACCAAATGAGCAGAATAATCTGTCAACATTGACTATAAAATTAAACTTGCTGGAGCGGATCCGGATCGGACAAGCCTCGGACCAGCAGATGACGGAGTGGAAGTGCAGGGATGAAGCAAAGGGTAGCAACATCTACTCAGTGGTTGAAGGAATTGTGCGGTACAAGGGCCGCATATGGGTGCCCAAGGTTGACTCACTCAGAGAGGACCTTATGATCGAAGCACACACCGCTCCATACTTTGCTCACCCAGGGAGCACGAAGATGTACAAGGATATTGTTGGGTTCTTCGGGCCGCGAAAACCGCTTTTCGCGTCGCGGAAACCCCGAATTACCCAAAGCCGTAGATCCGTGCAAAGAAAAACCGAACGAAAATACGAGTACGAGTTTCAAAGACTCTAGATCTACACTAGATGAGAGTTATACCTTCGAAGCGTGCCCTTTCGCGTTCCCGCTCGTCCAAGGAATTGCCGGATCTCTAGAGTATCAAAATAGATACTCCTCTAGAAGTATCCACACGAACACGTAGGTGGAGAAAACACACAAAAGGTGTGCTAGCACCTTGTGTGGTCACGACAAGAGGAGGAAAGGGAGAGAGCTCTCTTGAGGAAGAAGAAGAAGAAGTAATGCCTTGAATGAAAATCAAATTTCATTCACCACTTTTGTGTGGCCGGCCACTCCATGGAGTGTAACTCCCATTCCACATTAATCACAATTAATGTGAAGCCATTAAGAGGTGTTTTGTAACTCCTATGATGTGGCACATCATGAAGATGTGGACCATTACCATTTGTCCACATCTTGCCACTTCACAATGATGTGGCAAATGAGTAACCTCCACTCATTTAATGTGGCCAACTCACATTAAATGCAATGGAGGCTTGTAACCTCCATGAGGTGGCAAAGCAAGATGATGTGGAGCAACACCATTGATCCACATCTTGCCACCTCACTCATGATGTGGCAAAGAGTCAAGTCAAACTTGACTCTTCCTCTTCCTCTCTAGTCAAGTCAAACTTGACTCAATCTCTCTCATGATTGATCTAATCTAACCATTTGATTCAAGCCAACTTAATATAATGAATCTAATTCATTATATTAAATTGATCTAATGAGTCATAATCTAAATTAGACTCATTAAATACATGAATCAACTTGAGTCTAACTCAATTAGCCCAATTTGGATTACTCTTAATCCAATTTGATTTATCAAATGAATCTAATCCTCTTGGTTCATCGTATGAACCAAATCTCCATCTACTTGTCCTTAGTGTGTGACCCTATAGGTTCTTGTTGTTGGTTGCTACTCGGAAAACCTAGAGGTTCCACTGTACAAAAATTTTGTACAAAGGTCTGAAGCTTTTCCTAGCTACCATGTGTTCTTTTAAATTAAATTTTGGATCGTCTGCGGAACTTAACACGTTTGATCCAAAACTTAATCTATTCGTTCTTTTAGGTTTTGACTTGGGTCTCCTGCGGAACTTAACACGTTCGACCCAAATCGCCTTAAGTTATTAATTCCATTAAATATTAATTTCCATAATCGGTTCCCAGTACTGACGTAGCGAGGCACATGACCTTCTTGGATATGGGAGCAACCACCACCGACTAGACAAAACCTTTTATAGAAAACTAATATTTAATTTCCTAAAATAACTTTAGATTAACCGAAAAGAACAATCAAATCACAAGGAAAAGAAAAAACAAAAGAACACAACATCGAAAAACATATTCGAAATTCTAGAATCGTAAGCCTCTTGTATTTGGTATTATTTCCATAAATAACTAGTATGATGCGGAAAGAAAAATTACTAGTTATACCTTGTAGAAAAACCTCTTGATCTTCTACCGTATTCCTCTTCTAACCTCGGACGTTGTGTGGGCAACGATCTTCCGAGATGAGAAACCACCAACCACCTTCTTCTCCTCCTAGCTAGGTTCGGCCACAAAAAATAAAGCTTCACCAAGGAAGAAGAAAAACACCAACCAAGCTCCAAGAGATGCAAGCTTTCTCTCCTTCTTCTTCTTCTTCTCCAAGTAGTATCCGGCCTCCACAAGAGCTCCAAGCAATAGAGAATTTCGGCCACCACAAAGAGGAAGAAAGGGAGAAGATGTTGGCCGGCCACACCAAAGAATAGGAGAGGGAGAATAATAGAGGTTGTGTCTTGTGAAGGCACCCTCACCCCTTCTTTTATATTCCTTGGCCTAGGCAAATTAGGAAATTTAATTACAATAAAATTTCCTTAATTCCCTTGACATGATTTAATTGAGAAAAATAAAATAATATTTCCCCAATTAATCTCTAATGGCCGGCCACATCAAGAGGAAATAAATTAGACAAGTTTTAATCAACAAATTAAAACTTCCTAATTTGTTTCCGAAAATTTTAAAAAATAAAATTTCTCTTTAAAAATCTCTTCATGGTTGATAAAAGGAAATTTCTATAATTTTAATTTTATCAACATGTGGATAATTTTAAAGAGAAAATAAAATATCTCACCAATCTACAAATAAGGAAATAGATTTAATCTCTTTCTTTAATCTTTTGTAGATCTTTTACAAGAGAGATATTTTAATTTTAATTCTCTTTAATAAATTATTTCTTCCACATAATAAAAATTAAAATTAAAATCCCTTTTTAATTTAATTTGGCCGGCCCCCACTAGCTTGGGTTCAAGCTAGGGCCGGCCACCCAATTTTATACCTAGGCCGGCCCTAGCTTGGTTCCCAAGCTAGCTTGGCCGGCCCCTTATTAGTGGGTATAGATGGTGGGTATAGGTGGGTATAGAACTCTATAAATAAGAGGCTACGATAGGGACCGAGAGGAGGAATTGATTTTGGTCTCCCGATAAAATTAAGCATCCCGTGTTCGCCCCGAACACACAACTTAATTTTATCAATAATAATTCATTCCACCAGAGAACTATTATTGAACTACCACACCAATTCCAAATTACATTTTTGGGCTCCTTCTTATTATGAGCATGTTAGTCTCCCTGTGTTTAAGATATCGAATGTCCACTAATTAGGTGAGTTACTGACAACTCATTTAATTAATATCTTAGTCCAAGAGTAGTACCACTCAACCTTATCGTCATGTCGGACTAAGTCCACCTGCAGGGTTTAACATGACAATCCTTATGAGCTCCTCTTGGGGACATTATCAACCTAGTATCTCTAGGACACAGTTTCCTTCTATAATCAACAACATACACTATAAGCGATACAATTTCCCAACTTATCGGGCTTATTGATTCATCGAACTAAATCTCATCCATTGATAAATTAAAGAAATAAATATCAAATATATGTGCTTGTTATTATATCAGGATTAAGAGCACACACTTCCATAATAACCGAGGTCTTTGTTTCTTTATAAAGTCAGTATAAAAGAAACGACCTCAAATGGTCCTACTCAATACACTCTAAGTATCCTAGTGTAATTATACAGTCAAGATAAACTGATACTTAATTACACTACGACCTTCTAATGGTTTGTTCCTTTCCATTTTGGTCGTGAGCTACTGTTTATAATTTATAAGGTACTGACAACATCATCTTCTGCATGTGACACCACATATTATGTTATCTACAGTATAAATTAATTGAACAACTACAACTAAATGTAGACAATTTGACCAAATGTGATTCTTTATTCATAATGAATGTTTACAAAGCTTAGGCTTTCAGTATACACTCTAACAATCTCCCACTTATACTAATGACTAAGCTGCCATATCTTCTACCATACATTTGATTCGCATTCCCTCCACATGCCGATCAAAAGCTTTCGCCGGAAGGGTCTTAGTGAAAGGATCTGCCAGGTTATCTGCTGATGCAATCTTGGCGATGACAACTTCTCCTCGCTTCACGATATCTCGTATCAGGTGGTACTTGCGCTCTATATGTTTACTTGCCTTATGAGCTCGTGGTTCCTTCGAGTTTGCAACTGCACCGCTATTATCACAATAAATTGTGATAATTTTGGGCAAACCAGGAATCACATCTAAGTCCATTAGAAAGTTCCTGAGCCATACTGCTTCTTTAGCTGCCTCAGAGGCTGCTACATACTCAGCTTCCATGGTTGAGTCCGATACGTATTTCTGCTTAACACTCCTCCATGAAATGACTCCTCCTCCTAAAGTAAACACATAGCCTGATGTAGACTTACTATTGTCCCTATCTGATTGGAAATCTGAATCCGTGTAATCCACAGGGAGCAGATCGTCTGCTTGGTAAACTAGCATATAATCTCTAGTCCTTCTCAGGTACTTTAATATATGCTTTACCACAGTCCAATGTCCTTGTCCAGGGTTACTTTGATATCTGCTGACCATGCCCACGGCAAAACAGATATCAGGTCTCGTACATAGCATTGCATACATTAGGCTTCCTACAGTCGAAGCATAAGGAACTGCTTTCATGTCCTCTATCTCTTTTGATGTCTTTGGAGACATCTCTTTAGATAGAGCTACTCCATGTCTAAAAGGTAAGAAACCTTTCTTGGAATCCTGCATGCTAAAACGAGCAAGGATTGTATCTATATATGAAGCTTGGGACAGACACAACATTCTTTTCTTACGATCCCTTATAACCTTGATCCCAAGAATGTGTGCACAATCTCCTAAGTCCTTCATCTCAAATTGTTTGGACAACCATACCCTTACGTCTGATAATACCTTGACATTGTTGCCAATTAACAAAATATCATCTACGTATAATACAAGAAATACCACCACGTTTCCGTTACACTTCTTATATACACAAGACTCATCCGGACTTTGAATAAATCCATATGACTGGATTACTTCATTAAACCGGATGTTCCAAGATCTTGAAGCTTGCTTTAGTCCATAAATGGACCGATTGAGCTTACACACTAGATGCTCTTTGCCCTTTTCAATGAACCCTTCTGGTTGCTTCATATGGATGTTCTCTTCAAGACTTCCATTAAGGAAAGCTGTCTTGACATCCATTTGCCAAATCTCATAATCCATATGAGCAGCAATGGATAAGAGTATCCGGATAGACTTAAGCATGGCTACCGGTGAAAAGGTTTCCTCATAATCGATTCCCTCTTTCTGAGTGTACCCTTTCGCAACAAGCCTAGCTTTGAAGGTTTCTACCTTCCCGTCTGTCCCTCTTTTCCTTTTGTAGATCCACTTGCATCCAACGGATTTTACACCATCAGGTGGTTCTACAAGCTCTCAGACCTCATTAGAGTACATAGACTCTATTTCAAAATTCATCGCCTTTTTCCAAGATGCTGCATCTATATCTTGGAGTGCTTCGTCATATGTCTGGGGATCAGGTTCATGTTTACCCGGGATCAAGTATGAAGTCTCTCCCAAAAACATGAATCTCTCAGGTTGCCTTACAACCCTCCCACTATGACGAGGCACTGTCTGTGGTTGTGTATTATGTGTGACACGTGTTGCAGTTTCTTGTGGTACTTCATCTTGTACTGTTGGTACTAAAGTAGACGTGTCCTCTCTTAGTTCTTCTAAAACAACTTTACTACTGGGCTTGTGATCCATTATATAGTCTTCTTCTAAAAACTGGGCATTGGTGCTAACAATGACCTTCTGGTCTTTAGGACTATAAAATAAACCACCTTTCGTTCCTTTGGGATATCCTACAAACACGCAAACTTCTGTACGAGATTCTAACTTATTAGCATCTGGTTTCAGCACATGTGCTGGACTTCCCCAAATCCGAATATGTCTTAGACTGGGCTTTCGCCCATTCCACAATTCTATGGAAGTAGAAGAAACTGATTTAGAAGGTACTAAGTTCAGAACGTATACTGCTGTTTCCAGAGCATATCCCCAAAACGAATTTGGTAATTCTGAATAACTCATCATTGATCTAACCATCTCCATAAGAGTCCTATTCCTTCGTTTTGCTATACCATTCTGTTGGGGTGTTCCAGGTGCAGACAATTGGGATTGAATCCCGGCCTCTGATAAGTAATTCCTAAACTTTCCTAAGAGGTATTCGCCACCACGATCTGACCGTAGTGTCTTGATACTTTTACCTAGTCGTTTCTCCACATCAGCCTTGTATTCTTTGAACTTATCAAAGCACTCAGACTTGCGGCGCATTAGGTAAATGTATCCATATCTTGAATAATCGTCTATGAAAGAGACAAAATATTCAAAACCTCCTCTTGCCTGGATAGACATAGGACCACACAAATCAGAGTGAACCAACTCTAACACTTCTTTGGCTCTATACCCCTTGGCCTTGAACGACCTCTTAGTCATTTTACCTTCTAAGCAAGATTCACAAGTTGGAAAATTTTCCAACTCAAATGAACTCAAAAGTCCATCGGCTATAAGCCTCTGAATCCTACTTAAGTTAATATGACCAAGCCTTAGATGCCAAAGATATGCTTGGTTCATTTCCGAAGGTTCTTTTCTCTTATTAGAGTTAGAAGACGAGTTATAAATTTTCATGTTTTGCTTTGTGGAAGAAATTGGATTTAAAGTATACAAATTGCCAACTAATGCACCAGAACAGATAATCACTTTATTTCTTTTAATAACTACATCGTTACTGAAAGAAACTGAATATCCATCTAAAAACAGTTTAGAAACTGAAATTAAATTCTTTCTAAAACTGGGTACATAAAGACAATTTCTTAAAATCAAATTTCTATTTCTACTAAAAGATAAGTGGACGTCTCCCACTGCAACAGCTGCCACCTTAGTAGCATTGCCCATGCAGACGGTAATCTCTCCTTCAGATAGTCGTCGGGTTTCCTGGAACCCCTGCAAGGAATTGCAGGCATGATCAGTGGCTCCCGTATCTACACACCAGGTGCTGGTAGATAACACCGCTAAACATGTTTCAACAACTAGAGTATGAGATATACCTTTGTTTTGGTTCCTACGAGGATCCGCCTTCAATGTCACACCTTACGGATGAAACACTTGCCCTCGACTTCTTTATTCCACTTTAAATCCGTACTGAGATTTATTCACTTTCTTTCTTTGAACACTTGTTTCTTCTTCTTCTTTCCTTTCGGTTTAGAAGTAGAACCATTTTCGACATAGTGAATTTGAGCATTGTGACGAAATAATCTTCCGCTTGAAGTTCTGTCAGTAGTTCCGCTAATGAATAAACCCTCTTATTCATATTATAGTTCAGGCGAAACTGCTCAAAACTTCTAGGTAGCGTTTGGAGGATCATATCGATCTGGGTTTCCCCATCAATTTCTCCTCCAAGGATCTGTATCTCGTTTAGATAAGCCATCATCTTTAGGATATGATCCCTCACAGGAGTACCCTCTTGCATGGTGGCTGTCATTATCTTTCTCATGGCTTCTTGCCTAGAAGCCCTATCCTGATGACCAAAGAGTTCCTTGAGATTGTTCATAATATCATAGGCTGTTGGTAAATCTTGATGCTGATGTTGCAATACATTTGACATTGAAGCCAAAATGTAACACCGCGCCATCTCATCTGCTTTTACCCATTTCCTATGATATTCAATCTCCTCTTGGGTAGATTCACCAGTAGGTGCTTCAGGGCACTGCTCAGTCAGTACAAATTTATAGCTTTCAGCAGTAAGAACAATGTCTAGGTTTCTTTTCCAATCTATGTAGTTTGGTCCAGTAAGTCTATTCTGTTGAAGTATGATGGACAGTGGGTTGAAAGTCATCCTAAGAATCACAAATAACTTTTGGTCAGAACTCTAAATTTAGAATAATATTAATTCCTCAAACAATACTATTTTAAATTAACCAACACCTCAAAACACCGTGAATTTTGTATGCCACGTTAGTGTGGACGTATACAAATTCAATATTTGTAAAAGGAGGGTTTTATCCCATTAATTTTATTATCTTGTCAACCTAATTTTTTGACAAATAAAATTAATAGTTGGTGTCTTTTGGTCACACAAATAATAGCAGTGACTCCGATGGGGAGGATACTATTAGATGTGTCTAAGTGTATACCATTACTTGACACTAAGTTCATTAATAAGATTATGCCCCTTCCGTTGGGGAAGATCACATGCTCTTAATTAACTTCCTATAGTCATCCAAAAATGGAAGTCTGTTCTAGTGATCCACAAACAAGCTCATTCGTTATGGAGGAAGGCACTCAGAGCCAACGCGCAAGCTTGTTTGCATCACTTACAAACCAGTAATGGAGACCATGGGATTTATTTAAAAATCCCTCTCCCACTTAGTTATTTATAAATGAGGAATTTTAACTATGCTAGCATACTAAACTTGTAAACTAACGTGTACACACAGCACAATATAAAAGCAATAAATAGAAAATCTAATTTTCAACTATTATGGCTTTTATCTCTAGTTGTCCTCCGTGTGTTGTCATCCCAAGCTGCTGCCATATTTGGCCACCGCCACCGGGTCTAGCTGTCGCATCCATCTTGCTCCTAGTTCCGCTGCGCCTCTGGTCCTTAGAAGGTTCCACGCTTTGCAAGATTCGATCCGCGACATAAATAGAATTTTACAATTTTGATCCTATATTCCATAAAAGGAATGTACATGTATCTAGATCAAAAATAAAATCCTAATAAAACTAAATACATCTCCTGCTGTATTTTAATACAATCATGCACACACATATAAATGCCCTTGACATGTCCAAGGGTCCAATCACACACATAATAACTAAAAGCCATAATAGTTGGATCCTGCATCCACAAAGTTAGCACATCCTACTATTAACCTGCCTAAATTATGTATGACATGTGCATAATTAAACTAATACCAAATACATAGAGGCAAAACCCTAGCTCTGATACCAATTGTTGGTTGCTACTCGAAAAACCTAGAGGTTCCACTGTACAAAAATTTTGGACAAAGGTCTGAACCTTTTCCTAGCTACCATGTGTTCTTTTAAATTAAATTTTGGATCGCCTGCGGAACTTAACACGTTTGATCCAAAACTTAATCTATTCGTTCTTTTAGGTTTTGACTTGGGTCTCCTGCGGAACTTAACACGTTCGACCCAAATCGCCTTAAGTTATTAATTCCATTAAATATTAATTTCCATAATCGGTTCCCAGTACTGACGTGGCGAGGCACATGACCTTCTTGGATATGGGAGCAACCACCACCGACTAGACAAAACCTTTTATAGAAAACTAATGTTTAATTTCCTAAAATAACTTTAGGTTAACCGAAAAAAACAATCAAATCACAAGGAAAAGAAAAAATAAAAGAACACAACATCGAAAAACATATTCGAAATTCTAGAATCGTAAGCCTCTTGTATTTGGTATTATTTCCATAAATAACTAGTATGATGCGGAAAGAAAAATTGCTAGTTATACCTTGTAGAAAAACCTCTTGATCTTCTACCGTATTCCTCTTCTAACCTCGGACGTTGTGTGGGCAACGATCTTCCGAGATGAGAAACCACCAACCACCTTCTTCTCCTCCTAGCTAGGTTCGGCCACAAAAAAAATAAAGCTTCACCAAGGAAGAAGAAAAACACCAACCAAGCTCCAAGAGATGCAAGCTTTCTCTCCTTCTTCTTCTTCTTCTCCAAGTAGTATCCGGCCTCCACAAGAGCTCCAAGCAATAGAGAATTTCGGCCACCACAAAGAGGAAGAAAGGGAGAAGATGTTGGCCTGCCACACCAAAGAATAGGAGAGGGAGAATAATAGAGGTTGTGTCTTGTGAAGGCACCCTCACCCCTTCTTTTATATTCCTTGGCCTAGGCAAATTAGGAAATTTAATTACAATAAAATTTCCTTAATTCCCTTGACATGATTTAATTGAGAAAAATAAAATAAAATTTCCCCAATTAATCTCTAATGGCCGGCCACATCAAGAGGAAATAAATTAGACAAGTTTTAATCAACAAATTAAAACTTCCTAATTTGTTTCCGGAAATTTTAAAAAATAAAATTTCTCTTTAAAAATCTCTTCATGGTTGATAAAAGGAAATTTCTATAATTTTAATTTTATCAACATGTGGATAATTTTAAAGAGAAAATAAAATATCTCACCAATCTACAAATAAGGAAAGAGATTTAATCTCTTTCTTTAATCTTTGTAGATCTTTACAAGAGATATTTTAATTTTAATTCTCTTTAATAAATTATTTCTTCCACATAATAAAAATTAAAATTAAAATCCTTTTTAATTTAATTTGGCCGGCCCCACTAGCTTGGGTTCAAGCTAGGCCGACCACCAATTTATACCTAGGCCGGCCCTAGCTTGGTTCCCAAGCTAGCTTGGCCGGCCCCTTATTGGTGGATATAGATGGTGGGTATAGGTGGGTATAGAACTCTATAAATAAGAGGCTACGATAGGGACCGAGAGGAGGAATTGGTTTTGGTCTCCCGATAAAATTAAGCATCCCGTGTTCGCCCCGAACACACAACTTAATTTTATCAATAATAATTCATTCCACTAGAGAATTATTATTGAACTACCGCACCAATCCCAAATTGCATTTTTGGGCTCCTTCTTATTATGAGCATGTTAGTCTCCCTGTGTTTAAGATATCGAATGTCCACTAATTAAGTGAGTTACTGACAACTCATTTAATTAATATCTTAGTCCAAGAGTAGTACCACTCAACCTTATCGTCATGTCGGACTAAGTCCACCTGCAGGGTTTAACATGACAATCCTTATGAGCTTCTCTTGGGGACATTATCAACCTAGTATCTCTAGGACACAATTTCCTTCTATAATCAACAACATACACTATAAGTGATACCATTTCCCAACTTATCGGGCTTATTGATTCATCAAACTAAATCTCACCCATTGATAAATTAAAGAAATAAATATCAAATATATGTACTTGTTATTTTATCAGGATTAAGAGCACACACTTCCATAATAACCGAGGTCTTTGTTTCTTTATAAAGTCAGTATAAAAGAAACGACCTCAAATGGTCATACTCAATACACTCTAAGTGTACTAGTGTAATTATACAGTCAAGATAAACTGATACTTAATTACATTACGACCTTCTAATGGTTTGTTCCTTTCCAGTTTGGTCGTGAGCTACTGTTTATAATTTATAAGGTACTGACAACATCATCTTCTGCATGTGACACCATATACTATGTTATCTACAGTATAAATTAATTGAACAACTACAACTAAATGTAGACAATTTGACCAAATGTGATTCTTTATTCATAATGAATGTTTACAAAGCTTAGGCTTTCAGTATACACTCCAACACTTGTAACGTTGGCAATGCCCCTAAACTCATTTAGGAGCATAAGTAATGAGCGGTATCTAGCAACACATCATTACTACCCAAGTTACAAGAATGTTGAGATCCAACATTACCTTGTGACTACTAATTGTGACTCCTCACAATATGTGACATTGTCCTTCTATCCTAGACATCTAGATTGATCAATATGAGGCATAGACCGTGTCATCCTCTAATCAATCTAAATCTTGAACTCCAAGTAGACTCACTCGATCAAATGAGTTCAACATCTAATGTTGACTCATTTGGGCATGGCCATGTACTTCGTGGTCTAAATCTATCAAGAATATTGATGTCGCTCCCGTCATATGGGAGGGATATATCCCATCTACATCACTCACATCCCTCTGCATAATTTGTTACATACCCAGTAATCGCCTTTATAGTCCACCCTGTTACGGGTGACGTTTGACGAAACCAAAGTACATAACTCCTTATGTAGGGATCCATGGTGACTTCAGGTCAAAGGACTAATAGTCATACTAATAGCCACATGAGAAAGTATATGACACTCATATAACGATCCATGATATTTTCTCATGGCGGGTCATTCAGTATACATTCTCTAATGCATACCCATGTGTCAGCTTGATATCCATGACTTGTGAGATCAAGTCATCGAGCTGACCTACATTCTAGTCTTATTGTATTAACATTGTCCCTGAATGTTAATACTCGACTAGGAATGATTTAGAGTAGTGTTCCCTATATCATCTCACTATCGATTCAACTAATCGATTGATATAGGTATGCACCTTCTACTCAAGGACGCTATTATACTTAGTCTATTTGACACTAATACAAATAAGTATAATAACCAAACAAATGCCTTTATTAACATACAAGAATATGATACAATGAGTCCATACAATCACCAAATGATTGGCTCTAGGGCTCTAACTAACAATCTCCCACTAGCACTAGTGCCAATCAGTATAGGCTCTAAGGCCTAATGACCTAGTGTGACCATCATGCTTTCTCTGTGCCAAAGCCTTGGTCAAGGGATCTGTGATGTTAGCCTCTGTAGATACTCTGCAAATCTTCACATCTCCTCTATCGATAATCTCTCGAATGAGATGGAAACGTTGTAGAACTGCTGTGAACACTGCCAGCTCATAGCACTACCATTCAAGCAAAACACGAACCTCGACTGTGATCTTTAATCATCCTGATCGGTCTGGAAGCTGGCATCACTGTAACCCTTTACAGTTAGCTCATCATTGCCTCCATATATCAAGAAATATTCTTTAGTCCTTCATAAGTACTTAAGAATATTCTTGATCGCTATCCAGTGACTTTCACCTGGTATCTGCTCGTCATGCTCAAAGCATACGAGACATCAGGTCGAGTACATAGCATGGCGTACATGATAGACTCTATGGCTGAGGCATAAGGGATCTGATCCATGCGGTCTCTCTTCTCTCTAGAAGAGGGACCTTGAGTCTTCGAAAGACTCACTCCATGTGACATCGGCAGAAATCCCTCATAGATAAGTCCATCCATGTCAGTCTTTCTCTAAAAGACCCACTTACACCCAATGGGTTTTACCCCTTCAGGTGGATCAACCAAAGTCCATACTTGGTTGGTGTACATGGATTCCATCTCGGATCTCATGGCTTCTAGCCATTTCTCGGAATCTGGTCTCATCACAGCTTCCTGATAGGTGGTAGGCTCATCCTCTATGAGCATAACGTCATCATGGTCAGACAAGAGAAATGAGTATCTCTCAGGCTGACGACGTACCCTATCAGACCTGCGAAGAGGTATGTCTACTTGAACTGGTTGTTGTTCCTCAACTCTTTGTGGAACAACATCATCCACAACACTTTGTGGTTCCAGTTCAATTTCCATCGAGGCATCAGTGCTATTGTTCGCATCTTGAACTTCTTCAAGATCGAACGTGCTCCCACTAGTCTTTCTAGAAACAAAGTCTCTTTCTAGAAAGACCCCAGTCTTTGCCACAACTACCTTGTGCTGACTGGGAATGTAGAAGTAATATCCCTTAGTTTCCTTGGGATATCCAATGAAATAGCACTTGTCGGATTTGGGTCCTAATTTGTCTGAGACTTGACGTCGTACGTAAGCCTCACAACCCCAAATCCTCATGAAAGACACCTGGGCATCTCTCCCAGTCCATATCCTATATGGTGTCTTTATCACGGCCTTAGATGGAACTCGGTTGAGAATGAAAGCTGCCGTGTCTAGAGCATAGCCCCAAAAGTATGTCGGAAGATCTGTGTGACTCATCATAGATCGTACCATATCTAATAGGGTACGATTCCTCCTTTCGGATACACCATTCCACTGTGGTGTTCCAGGAGGAGTGAGTTGGGATAGAATCCCACACTCAGCTAAATAGTCACGAAACTCATGGCTTAAGTATTCACCACCTCGATCTGATCGAAGTATTTTAATACTCTTGCCAAGCTGGTTCTGTACTTCATTCTTGAATTCTTTGAACTTTTCAAAGGATTCAGACTTATGTGTCATCAAGTACACATAACCATATCTATTGAAATCATCAGTAAATGTGACGAAGTACCTATAACCGCCTCTAGCAGCAATATTGAAAGGGCCACATACATCACTATGTATGAGTCCTAACAGATCAGTTGCTCTCTCGCTGTGCCCACTAAAGGGAGTCTTGGTCATCTTGCCTCATAGGCATGACTCGTATATCTCATATGATTCAAAATCAAATGAGTCCAACAAACCATCCTTATGGAGTTGGGATAAGCGCTTGTCATTTATATGACCTAAGCGACAGTGCCAAAGGTAGGTTTGGTTCATGTCATTAGACTTGAACCTCTTGGTATTTACGTTATAGATAGGGCTTTCAAGGTCTAGAATATAGAGTCCGTTTATCAGAGGTGCACTACAATAGAACATATCGTTTAAGTAGACGGAACAACATTTGTTCTTTATAGTAAACGAGAAACCTTTCTTGTCCAAACAAGAAACTGATATAATGTTCTTAGTTAATGTAGGCACATAACAACAATCGACTAACTCTAGTACAAGCCCAGAGGGCAGAGATAAGTCCCTACAGCAACAGCAGCAAACCGTGCTCCATTGCCTACTCGTAGGTCCACCTCGCCCTTTGTCAATGCCCTGCTATTTCTCCGCACATCAGTACAAATGTGAGAAGCACATCCAGTATCTAATACCCATGATGTAGAAATAGATAGATTGACTTCTATAACATATATACCTGAAGTGGAAGTCTCACTTCGCTTCATCTTAAGATCCTCCAAGTATACCTTGCAGTTCCTCTTCCAGTGCCCGGTCTGACCGCAGTGGAAGCAGGTATCATCCTTGGCGACCCCTCATTTAGGCTTCAGTGCCTTGCCTTTGCCCTTGGCTTGGGACTTTCCCTTGCCTTTGGGCTTGCCTTTGCCCTTATGCTTCTGGACCATCAGAATGGGCTTAACCTTCTTAAGGTTAACCTTAGCAGTTCGTAACATACTAAGGAGCTCGGGCAGTGGCTTGTCAATCTCCTTCATGTTATAGTTCAAAATGAATTGACTATAGCTATCCGGCAAGGATTGCAAGATTAAGTCAGTGGCCAGCTCTTGGCCAAGTGGGAACCCCAGTCTTTGTAGGTTCTCTATGTACCCAATCATCTTGAGTACATAAGGACCTACGGGAGCCCCATCTGACATCTTGCACTGAAACGGTGCCTTAGAGATCTCAAATCTCTCATGCCTCGCTTGTCCCTGATATAGTTGGCGAAGATGCTCAACCATATCGTAAGCGCCCATCAACTCGTGTTGCTTCTGAAGCTCAGAGTTCATGGTCGCGAGCATTAGACAGGACACATCTAATGCGTCATCTTGATGCTTCTTGTAAGCATCTTTGTCTGCTCGCGGGGCATTGGCAGGAGGAGCCTCCGGAATGGGCTGCTCCAGAACGTACAGTTTACGTTCCTGGGTGAGAACTATTCTCAAGTTCCTGTACCAGTCCAGGAAATTTGCTCCGTTGAGCTTGTCCTTCTCAAGGACAGATCGCAGGGAGAAGGAATTCGTGTTCGACGTCATGGTTATCTACAACAGAAAATTTGCAGAAATAAATATCATATTATTTTAAAATCATTTAATTAGACCTTTAATTAAATGATGCTCCCACTGAATTCTATAATTCTTGTGGGACAAGATCCACATCATACTAACCCTTGAGTTAGCTTTGGCTAATACGCCCAAGGCTTAGTATGATCGGTAGGTAACGATTACCAATTACATCTCTATGCAACTCTTGTTTATAAAATCAATATCCGCATTTATATTAAAACTCGAGTTAGCTTTGACTAATACGCCTGAGAGTTAATATAGATGTGATTTTGACCTATCTTTTCCAACCGTTGGAAGAATGCCTATAGTTGACTCGATCTAACCGAGCAACTAGGAATACTCAATCTAATTGAGTTTGTATTCACCCATGCGTTGATAGGCGGGACCAAGATTGTCCCTCCGTACCCTACCAAGATAATATGTATTGCTCTGGTTTGGCAGATTCAACAATACATGTGATCGAGGTAGTGATAGGTATCACGACACGGTTAGGCATTAGAGTTGGTTCGATCGAGATCTAATCTAATCAAAAAAGGATGCATCTTGTGCACAACTTAGATCTAATCTAATCGCAAGGGTGCATCATGTGCACGACTTAGATCTAATCTAATCGTAAGGCACTAATTAATTAATTACTTATTAAACATGTATCACATACACAAGCAATTAATTAATCTATTTGTGATTTAGTCATGGCCCTACTACGATCTTCTCAAGCCAATGAGAAGATCGATTGGTCAACCTAGGGTCAACAGCTTCTCCAAGCTCCTCCCTTTGACCACCTTGTGTTGCTCGTGCCCGCCTCGGAACTCCGTCTCGTGTGGATCCTCCACCGCTCCAATTTGTACATTACAATTTGAAACTCGAGTTACATTCAAGTCTAAATCTAATTTACAACAAGAATATAACAGAAGGCACGACGTGCAGGTCGCGAATATATAATACAACACTCGCAAACACATAACAGCACGCAGGCCGTATTATGAATTACAACACAATCCAATCACATTGGGTTTTTGGGCCATGACTATCACAAAATTAATATATAATTCAAAATTATATATTTTTCATAATTTTCTGTAATTTTAAAATTAATTTTTACAATTTTTATGAGTAAAATTTCCCGGCGGACCCGTTTAGCGGTTTCGGGCGCAATCGCGGAACGGATCCCCTTGCGGGGCCAGGGGCAGCGCCCCTACCCGCGATCTAACCATCGCGAGGGTTCCTTTGCGATCCAACAGCGCCTAAACCCGCTGTCCCAAAAAGATTTGGGCCGAGACATTGCCGTTTCGGAAAAATCTTCCCGGCGGGTTCGTTTTTAGCGATTTCGGGTGCAATCGCGGAGCAAATCCCCTTGCGGGGTTAGGGGCAGTACCCCTACCCGCGATCTAACCATCGGGAGTTGCTCCTAAGCGATCTAATGGCACCCAAGCCCGCTGTCCCAAAAAATTTTGGGGCGAAACGAAGCCGTTTTGGAAAAATCTTTCCGGTAGCCGAAGCCTACAAGCGACTAAACACTTGTGCTTCGATAACTCGAGAAAAATACTCATAAAAACCCAAAAAAATCATAATTTTACAGAAAATTACAGAAACTTTAGTTTTCATAAAACCAAAAAACAAACTCGTACTCGCCTTGCACGTGGCTCTGATACCACTGTTGGGTTCTTCGGGCCGCGAAAATCGCTTTTCGCGTCGCGGAAATCCCGAATCACCCAAAGCCGTAGATCCGTGCAAATAAAAACCGAATGAAAATACGAGTACGAGTTTCAAAGACTCTAGATCTACACTAGATGAGAGTTATACCTTCGAAGCGTGCCCTTTCGTGTTCCCGCTCGTCCAAGGAATTGCCGGATCTCTAGAGTATCAAAATAGATACTCCTTTAGAAGTATCCACACGAACACGTAGGTGGAGAAAACACACAAAAGGTGTGCTAGCACCTTGTGTGGTCACGGCAAGAGGAGGAAAGGGAGAGAGCTCTCTTGAGGAAGAAGAAGAAGAAGTAATGCCTTGAATGAAAATCAAATTTCATTCACCACTTTTGTGTGGCCGACCACTCCATGGAGTGTAACTCCCATTCCACATTAATCACAATTAATGTGAAGCCATTAAGAGGTGTTTTGTAACTCCTATGATGTGACACATCATGAAGATGTGGACCATTACCATTTGTCCACATCTTGCCACTTTACAATGATGTGGCAAATGAGTAACCTCCACTCATTTAATGTGGCCAACTCACATTAAATGCAATGGAGGCTTGTAACCTCCATGAGGTGGCAAAGCAAGATGATGTGGAGCAACACCATTGGTCCACATCTTGCCACCTCACTCATGATGTGGCAAAGAGTCAAGTCAAACTTGACTCTTCCTCTTCCTCTCTAGTCAAGTTAAACTTGACTCAATCTCTCTCATGGTTGATCTAATCTAACCATTTGATTCAAGCCAACTTAATATAATGAATTTAATTCATTAAATTAAATTGATCTAATGAGTCATAATCTAAATTAGACTAATTAAATACATGAATCAACTTGAGTCTAACTCAATTAGCCCAATTTGGATTACTCTTAATCCAATTTGATTCATCAAATGAATCTGATTCGGCGATAAGAACAGGGGACCCTCGTTGTAAGGGGTCAACGCCATGTGGAAGTCAAAGAGCCGGACGGCCCATCGGAGAAGGTCGGACCAGCTAGGCCGACCGGAGAAAGGGGGCTGACCGACCGGGCGGCCGCTCGGTGTTTAGCCGAGGGCAAAAGGCACCCCTATGGAAGTCGGGGTTCCGACGCTCATTGAACAAGATTGTAGGCCGAGCGGACGGCACGCTCGGCCGAAGGCATGAAACATACTGCTAATGATCGTCACAAAACACATTACCAAAAACTTCCCAAGTGGACCATCATATTTGGCCGGTCGGACGGAAGTCGGACGTGGGCCGGTCGGGTTCCCGGCAGGAGTCCGGGGAAACAGACAAAGGACATCTTCTGACAACTGGCATGCTTCGTGATATGGTTATACTCCAAATCACGCGACAGAGGGTTCCGCTGTCCCATCGAAGACATGCTGGGACTGTAGCAGTATGGGTCAGGTAAGCTCACTGACAAGCCCTTACTGGGGTATGGGCTACGGACACGTGTACACCTCGGTGTGTGTGCACTTGCTTCTCCGCTGCCCTATATAAAGGCCCCCATCCTTCACCGGAGATAGGTATTCTGATTTTTCGAGAGCCACTTGCCATTGCTTGCTTGCCTGACTTGAGCGTCGGAGGGTCGCCGCCGGGAATCCCTCCCCGGCCCGACTTCTGTGCAGGTTCGCCGGAGCTTCGTGCAACTAGTCGAAGATCCACACCAGCAACTGAGGAGCGCCACGTGCCCAGCGTCCGTTGGTTCAGCATTCGGACAGGATCAGAATCTAATCCTCTTGGTTCATCGTATGAACCAAATCTCCATCTACTTGTCCTTAGTGTGTGACCCTATAGGTTCTTGTAACGTTGGCAATGCCCCTAAACTCATTTAGGAGCATAAGTAATGAGCGGTATCTAGCAACACATCATTACTACCCAAGTTACAAGAATGTTGAGATCCAACATCACCTTGTGACTACTAATTGTGACTCCTCACAATATGTGACATTGTCCTTCTATCCTAGACATCTAGATTGATCAATATGAGGCATAGACCGTGTCATCCTCTAATCAATCTAAATCTTGAACTCCAAGTAGACTCACTCGATCAAATGAGTTCAACATCTAATCTTGACTCATTTGGGCATGGCCATGTACTTCGTGGTCTAACTCTATCAAGAATATTGATGTCGCTCCCGTCATATGGGAGGGATAGATCCCATCTACATCACTCACATCCCTCTGCATAATTTGTTACATACCCAGTAATCACCTTTATAGTCCACCCTGTTACGGGTGACGTTTGACGAAACCAAAGTACATAACTCCTTATGTAGGGATCCATGGTGACTTCAGGTCAAAGGACTAATAGTCATACTAATAGCCACATGAGAAAGTATATGACACTCATATAACGATCCATGATACTTTCTCATGGCGGGTCATTCAGTATACATTCTCTAATGCATACCAATGTGTCAGCTTGATATCTCTATATCCATGACTTGTGAGATTAAGTCATCGAGCTGACCTACATGCTAGTCTTATTGTATTAACATTGTCTCTGAATGTTAATACTCGACTAGGAATGATTTAGAGTAGTGTTCCCTATATCATCTCACTATCGATTCAACTAATCGATTGATATAGGTATGAACCTTCTACTCAAGGATGCTATTATACTTAGTCTATTTGGCACTAATACAAATAAGTATAATAACCAAACAAATGCCTTTATTAATATACAAGAATATGATACAATGAGTCCATACAATCATCAAATGATTGGCTCTAGGGCTCTAACTAACAGATATGCAATTGCTTTATTGGTGGCCGGGCATGAAGAGGGACATAGTTAAAGTAGTCCAAGAGTGTTTTACTTGTCAGCAGGTGAAGGTATAACATTAGAGCCCAGCGGGACTACTAGAAACGCTTCCAATTCCCATCTGGAAGTGGGAAGAGGTGACCATGGACTTTGTGATGGGGTTACTAACCTCTCCTAGGGGGTCTAATGCAGTATGGGTCATCGTGGATCGACTGACGAAGTCGGCGCATTTCCTACCAGTAAAAACCACGTTCACTATGACGCAATATGCAGAGTTGTACATACGGGAGATAGTATGGTTACATAGGATTCCAGTTCGGATTGTGACGGACAGGGATCCAAAATTTACATCCGGATTCTGGGAAAGCTTGCACCGTGGGTTAGGCACACAGCTCACTTTTAGTACCGCCTTTCATCCTCAAACCGACGGTCAATCTGAACGGGTGATTCAGGTTCTAGAGGATCTGCTACGAGCCTGTATGATAGATTTCAAAGGAGACTGAGAATCGAAGTTACCACTGGTAGAGTTTACATACAACAACAGTTATCAAGCTACAATAGGTATGACCCCGTATGAGGCGCTGTATGGACGGAAGTGCAGGACACAATTCCATTGGGATGAAGTAGGAGAGAGAGCTGTGTTGGGGCTAAACATTGTGGTCAATACAGTGGATCTGGTTGCTAAGATTCAGGACAGGATGCTATCAGCACAAAGCCGACAGAAAAGTTATGTCGATCTGAAACGGAGGGATTTGGAGTTTGCAATAGAGGATCATGTATTCCTCAAAGTGTCACCGATAAAAGGATTATTTAGGTTTGGCAAGAAGGGAAAACTCAGTCCAAGGTATATTGGACCTTTTGAGGTCTTAGAACGAATTGGAACTCAGGCTTATCGGCTTGCTCTACCACCGAGTCTGTCCAGAGTCCATAATGTGTTCCACATATCCATGCTTCGAAGATACGTATCCAATCCCTCTCACGTGATTGGTCATACGTCCGTGCAGTGGACACCTGACCTGTCCTATGAGAAAGTACCGAAGCAAATACTTGATCACCAGGTCCGGAAGTTAAGAAACAAGGAGATCAGAATGGTAAAGGTTCTATGGGGAAACCAGTTGACGACGGAGGCAACGTGGGAATCTGAATTGGATATGCACAATCGCTACCCTAAGTTATTTGGTAAGTCAAATTTCGAGGACGATTTTTTTTAAGAGGGGGGGGGGGGAGGGGGAGAAAATTGTAAGATCTCACGAGCGTAATTAAGGGACTTAATGGTGAAATTTTTTTAGGAACACACGAGTACTAGATTAAGAGATTTAATTATATAATTTCCATGAAATGGAGCACTAGATTAAGAGATTTAATTATATAATTTCCATGAAATGGAAGGAATTTCTGATCGGAATTCTTTTAAAATGAATTGAAATATGAAATCAAAGGGAAGCATGAAGGGATATTTAAGTTAGGGGTGGATTAATTGTAATTAGCTTAAGTTGATGTAAATTAAACCTAAGTATAAGTTATCTCCTGGGTATAAAATACCCAAAGCCTAGGTTACTGAGCCAATTCCCATTTCCTTTACTCCTTACCCGCTGTTCCTCGAAGGAGCCGCTGCCTTGTTTCTCTAGCTTCACCATCGTGACGAAGCGGCGAACCACTGCATTCGAGCTTCGGCCAGACATCGTGCGTTGCAGTCTGATAGAGGTGTCGACGGGAAAGGCAAGTACATTTCGTTACTTGGGTACAAGATTTAGATAGAAGAGTTAGGTGATAGGTGAGAAAGCTTTCTGAGCTACTGTGAGGGTTTAAGGCGTGAAGTATTTGTGTTAGCACAGGTGTGGTGAACAAATTTGAATGATATGCTAGTTATGGTTACCGAGGTTAGCTTTTGGTTATTATTGGAAATTTGTTACTCGATCTTTACTCCTTATTGGTATCAAATGAAATGCTATAGTTTTGCTACTGTTGGAGTCATTTACTTCGTTTCCATTCAGTGTTAGAATCGATTCCAATCCTATATTAACCACTATCAAAACATTTTAGTTCTCTTACAGCAGGAATTTATTATAATATCAAGTGCAATGTTATGTTAGCTATTACTATGGAGTTTAGTTCTTTTACAGTTGAAACTACCTGTCTATATTTAATTTTCTTGGATCTTGTAGTACTTTGAATTTATGTACAGTAAAGGAAGTTAGGAGTTAACAGGATGTATATGTACATATGTGGTGACAGTACGGGTTGGATGTCCCGGGATGAACTCCGGGGAGGGCCCTTCCAAAAGTGACTGGAATTGTATGCTATGACAGATACTGTAACTCATGTGGGCTTCGGCCCTTTAACTGCACTTTCACCTAGGAGGTACCTCTAGGGTTATGGTATGGACTGATAGACTGGCTCTAACTGTGGTCAGCACAGTGTGACATATACACCCTAGTTGACTGTGAAGATCTTTCTCTTTATATACTGCATATTATACATTAATTAAATTGGATAACTTGTATGGAACTGTTTGAATGTTATAGATCGTGAATGACATATCCGTGTAACATTATGTAATTATTGGGCTGTAGATTCATGATGCCTACTTACATGGCAGGGGGACGTATCCCAGGATGGGATGGATGGAACGCAGACGGGGTGGCCGAGGAGACCTGATGGATACACGATACTATCCAGAAGTTTCAGGAGTGCTCTATAATTCTTATTCTGTTGAAATAAAGTTGTTACTGGTGTACGTGGTCATATGTGCGTCTCACTTGTTTTTTTAGTATTTTTGGATGGTGAAGTTTTGTTTGTTGGGATCCTTCGTACTCGGCTAGAGAGGGGGGGTGTGAATAGCCGACCACAATCTTTCGCGTTTCTTCCTACGATTAGGTTAGTGCAGCGGAAATACAACGTAGAAAGAAAACAGGAGAAGAAAGACAAACCTTAACACAAGGATGTAACGAGGTTCGGAGATTAGGGCTCCTACTCCTCGGCGTGTCCGTAAGGTGGACGAGTCCAGTCAATCCGTCGGTGGATGAGTCCCCAGAGAACCGGTTAATACAATATACTCCTTGTGGGTGGAGAAACCTCGCCACAAACGTTTGCAACAGCAAACAAAGAGTACAAGAACAGTAAGAAAAGCAATACAATATGAATACAATAGCACTCTACCAATTTCTTGCTTTCTTGTCGACTGGAGGTGAAGCAGCAACTTCACAACCCAAACGCAGCAGCTTGTCGACGACAGGAAGCTTACGCGAAGCTTCGCGAGCTCAATCAAAGCTCAGTTGAAGCAGAAGCTTCAGCAGCAGAAGAACAGAAGTTCTAGAGGAAGAGATTAAGTCCCAGCAACGAAGCCCCGGACCCCTTTATACCTGCACCTGCGAAGAAGATAAAGAAGACACAGAATCTAGTCGTTGTGTCGCAACGGCTAGTGCGTGGACCGATCAGGCTGAAGCCTGATCGGTCCAGATCCTGTTCCTTTGCCGAGAGCCACTACCTATCCCATGACTTTTGGTGTTGTCACTGCCCATCCGAACTGGCAACGCCTGCTGCTCGTGGGTTGTCGATGCCGGCGTTGTCCACCTCTCCTTCTCTTTGCCTTGCGATGAGAGCCCTGAACACCGATAGATAGCATTCCTTTTTGAGTCATCGATCGGTCACCGGACCGATCAGATAACCCAGTGTATCACTGGATCGATCCACTGATCGATCCAGAGCTTGGTTTTTGCCCAAACCAAGTCCCAAACCTTTCAAACCAACATCCGGTCAACCTTGACCTGTTGGTATATCATACTTAGCATCCGGTCACTCCATTGACCTGCTAAGACTTCCCACCAAGTGTCCTGTCAATCCCTTTGACCCACTTGGACTTTTCTCTTCGTGTCAAGTATCCGGTCACTCCCTTGACCTACTTGACCTTCTCAACACCAGATGTCCGATCACCCTTGATCCATCTGGATTTTCCCTTGCCCGGCTTCACTCACCAGGACTTTCACCTAGCTTCACTCACTAGGGTTTTCACCTGGCTTCACTCACCAGGATTTCCATCACTGCCTGGCTTCACTCACCAGGACTTTCACTTTCACCTAGCTTCACTCACTAGGATTTTCACCTGGCTTCACTCACCAAGATTTCCCGACTGCCTGGCTTCACTCACCAGGACTTTCCACACTGCCTAACATCCCAGTTAGGACTTTCTCACTGCCTGGCTTCACTCACCAGGACTTTCCAACTGCCTAACATCCCAGTTAGGACTTCCCCACTGCCTGGCTTCACTCACCAGGACTTTCCGACTGCCTGGCTTCACTCACCAGGACTTCTCCGACTGCCTGGCTTCATTCACCAGGACTTTTCCCCGTGCCAAACTCCCTGTTTGGACTTTTCCAGTGCCAAGTCTCCATACTTGGACTTTTCCGGTGCCAAGCTCCCTGCTTGGACTTTTCCGTTGCCAAGTCTCCATACTTGGACTTTTTCCCGAATCAGGTCAACCAGGTCAACCTTGACCTACGGTTGCACCAACCATCTCCCAAACATCTATTCTTGTCAAACATCAAGAATAGAACTCTCTTTTCGTCAAACATCAACATGCAACTCAACTAGGTCAACCTTGACCTAAGGTTGCACCGACAATCTTCCTAAGTCAAACATCAAAATACAACTCGAGTCAAGTCAACTCGAGTCGGGTCAACCAGGTCAACCTTGACCTAAGGTTGCACCAACAATCTCCCCCTTTTTGATGTTTGACAAAACCCATAATCAAGTTAGGTTAACCCGATAACCTAACTTAGGTTTTCCAACCATCTTCCAATGTCCAATGTTCTTTCCTTGAACATTCTCTCGACATTCTCCCCTTAGGTTAACCCAATAACCTAACTTGGGTTCTCAATAATTCTCCCCCTTTTTGACACACATCAAAAAGAAATCCAATGTTCTTCCTCGAACATTCCTTGACATTCTTCCCCTAGCTTAGGTTAACCCGATAACCTAACTTGGGTTCTCCAATAATTCTCCAATGAACACTCTCCCCTTTTTGACACACATCAAAAAGAAAAAGGAGAGTATCAAGGTCAAGAGTTTTTTTTTTTTTTTTTTTTATGAAAGTCTCATACCTTTCATTGAAACTCTTAATTTCCCCCTTGATACTAAACTTAACAATCAACTTAGTGATAATCCCATATCACTAATCCTCGAAAGTCTTAAGGAGTAAAAACTCCCCCTAAAAGTCAACTTCCCCTTGACAATTAGTTAAAACTCCCCCTAAAGGTCAAATCCCCCTTGACCATTGCACCAACAATGTCTTGGAGAGTTTCAAACCTTTAGAAATCCGAAAATCAACTCCCAAAAACTGAAATTTCAGACACCTGCTGAAAATCAGAAAAACCAGCATGCCCTGATCGGTCCCCGGACCGATCAGGCCTTCACCAGATCGCACTCGTGCTACTGGAACTCACTGGATCGGTCTGCAGACCGATCCACAATACTCTGGATCGGTCCGCAGACCGATCAGATCTTCCCTGGATCGGTCCTCGGACCGATCCAGCCACTGAAATCAGAACTTCTGATTTTCCCTTCCGGAAAATCAGAAACTCTTAATAAATTCAAGAAAATTCTAAAAATTACGAAACTTTGAGGATACATTCCTCATATCATACACTATCATGGAAAAATAGTTTTCTATGAAAATAGTTTCCATTTTTCAATCTTGATACAAAGTTCAAAAACTTTGAAATAGTTTAAGTTTAAACCAACTTTGTATCACAATGTTCAATGATGAATGCAATCACTAAGATGACTTCATCAATGTTTTTCAAATCAATTTTAAAATGCTTTTAAAACCATTTGAATTTAGGACCATAATCTTAGGACTATATGTACATGACTTGTACACAAGTTTTCCCTATGATCCTCCATTTCTTGAATTAGGCTCATCTAGGTACAAAAACTATGCACCTTGATCCTAACTCATGATCCTAATATCTCACACACATCTAAGGTGTATCAAACCACATTCAAGTCAATTTGATGTGAGATATGGGTTAAGGTCAACTTATGCTAAGTTCTCATGCATTTTCTAAACATCAATTTGATCTCAATATCAAATTATATGTTTGTCCTTAAATCAATTTCATTGATTATAATGCAAGAGATGATGACATGGCATATAATGATATCATAAGTAAAAACATGTGCCAATGTCATGATGTCATGGCATAAAGTTTGAAAACTTAAATAAACATGACATATAGATAACCTAAGCATTATCATGACATTTCAAATGATAATAAAATAAATATGATGTCATGGCATGGCATATGGCAACAAATCATGGCAAGTTAGCACAAATAAAATACCTAAATTCCCTATCTAAGTATCCTTAGCCTTGGCTAACTTAAAATCTAACCCTAGATTGCCCATATGTCCCTAAGAGAAAACCAAACTCCCAATTATGGTATTTCTCTAGGTTTTCTTAAATTGTGCCAAATAAGATTAAAATCGATATTTTTCAAATATGGCACAATTTACTCTTCAAGGAGTAAATAATAATTCTTTTTCATTTTCAAAGGTTCACAAAACCTTGAAAATGCTCCTTGAGTGTCAATTTCCTCAAAGTTGGGTTAACTACCCTTCTTATTGGAGTTGACACTCTCTAACCCATCTATGGGATAGAGAAGATGCTCCTAGGAACCCAATATCTATGTGAGCTCATTGGGTTCACTAAATATTCACTAGGGATGACTTCCCTAGCAACCCTCCTAATGACCCTCTTAGACTTTGAAGCCTTGGTCATTTGGGACTCATCAAGATCAACTCTAGGGATGACTCCCCTTGTGACCTTGGTGGTGGTCTTCCTAGCCCTAGGTTTTGTTCCATAATCGAATGGAACATTGTGGTAAGTGGGCTTGACCACTTGGGACTTAGGTTTGTGACCCAAACCTTTCTTGTCCTTGGACATTGGTTTTTGACCCTTAAACCCTAGAGATGACTTCTCCAAGTTCTTAAGAGCCTTTTCCAAAGTATCAAGTCTTGACCTCAAGACTTGATTCTCCTTCTCTAACACCTCAAGTTTTGATTTATCATTTTTCTTTGAGGTATTCCTAGGCATATGTCTAGATGATTTGGGATTTCTACCTAGATTTTCCTTAGCCTTAGATGAGTTAATTCTAGGGTTGACTTTCCTAGTGTTATCCTTATCTAGGCTCACATGTTTGGCACCTAAACATGTGTATCGATTTCTATAATTAACATGCTTATCATTCTTGACAATAGCAATAAGGCTACTAGCATGCATCCTACTAGAATTGCAAGAGTGTGCCTTAGAGATTACCTTAGGGTTTGCCCTAGCTCCCCCTATACATGTGCTCGATCTCTTGTCCTTGTGAGATTGCCTCCCTCTCGGACATTGGCTCCGATAATGTCCCCTTCGCTTGCATTGGAAGCACATCACGTGCTCCTTGCTCTTGCGTATCGGGACTCCGGCTTCCTTGATCTTTGGCGCCGGTGGAGTCTTCCTAACCCTCTTTGGACATTTACTCTTGTAATGTCCAAATTCCCTACACTCAAAGCATAATATATGCAATTTATTTGAAATTGAAATGCTTGAGTTACCTAGGGTTGAGGATAGATGAAGACTTTCTTCTTCATCCCTTCCGGAGGTAGAAGCTTCTTCCTCTTGCTCCATTCTTGAAGAAGAACTCTCCTCCTCTTCTTCCTTAGATGTTGAGTAGCCCTCAACTTCTAATTCCTCTTCTCCATGATGTGAGCTACTTGGCTCACTTGACTCCTCTTCATGGCTTGAAGTGGAGTTCCCCTCATGGAACTTAGCCAAGTTGTTCCACAACTCCTTGGCATTGTTGTATCCACCTATCCTACACAATATATCGTTAGGTAATGAGAATTCAAATATTTTCATTACCTCGTCGTTGATTGTGGATTGGTGGATTTGCTCCTTCGTCCACTTCTTCTTCTCAAGAGGTTTTCCTTCTTTATCCATCGGAGGAGTGAAACCTAATTGTACACAACTCCAATTTTCAATGTTAGTCATAAGGAAATACTTCATCCTTACCTTCCAATACGCGAAGTCGTCGCGATCGTAGAAGGGTGGAATGGTGATGTCTTCTCCGAGTTGATCCATCTCTAGCTTGTGCTCCCTCGGGTGTTAATCCGGCGAAGAGCGACCTTGCTCTGATACCACTTGTTAGGATCCTTCGTACTCGGCTAGAGAGGGGGGGTGTGAATAGCCGACCCCAATCTTTCGCGTTTCTTCCTACGATTAGGTTAGTGCAGCGGAAATACAACGTAGAAAGAAAACAGGAGAAGAAAGACAAACCTTAACACAAGGATGTAACGAGGTTCGGAGATTAGGGCTCCTACTCCTCGGCGTGTCCGTAAGGTGGACGAGTCCAGTCAATCCGTCGGTGGATGAGTCCCCGGAGAACCGGCTAATACAATATACTCCTTGTGGGTGGAGAAACCTCGCCACAAACGTTTGCAACAGCAAACAAAGAGTACAAGAACAGTAAGAAAAGCAATACAATATGAATACAATAGCACTCTACCAATTTCTTGCTTTCTTGTCGACTGGAGGTGAAGCAGCAACTTCACAACCCAAACGCAGCAGCTTGTCGACGACTGACGAAGCTTCGGAGGCGAGCTCAATCAAAGCTCGGTTGAAGCGAAGCTTCAGCAGCAGAAGAACAGAAGTTCTAGAGGAAGAGATTAAGTCCCAGCAACGAAGCCCCGGACCCACCTGCACCTGCGAAGAAGATAAAGAAGACACGTAATCTAGTCGTTGTGTCGGCTGGTGCGTGGACCGATCGGTGATCGGTCGAATCCTCGATCGATGCGGACCGATCGGGACTGTTCGATCGGTCCCGGACCGATCGGCACTCTTCACGCAGAACTCGCCCAAGTTCTGTTGTCTCTGATCGGTGTGGACCGATCGAGGTATGGATCGGTCCACGCCGATCCTCTCCTTCTCTTTGCCTTACATTCGATCGGTGCGGGCCGATCGAGATAACATCTGATAGCATCTTGTTTGTTCTTGATCGGTCACCGGCCGATCGAGATAACCGATGTATCAGGATCGATCCATCGATCGATCCAGAGCTTGGTTTTTGCCCAAACCAAGTCCCAAACCTTTCAAACCAACATCCGGTCAACCTTGACCTGTTGGTATATCATACTTAGCATCCGGTCACTCCATTGACCTGCTAAGACTTCCCACCAAGTGTCCGGTCAATCCCTTTGACCCACTTGGACTTTTCTCTTCGTGTCAAGTATCCGGTCACTCCCTTGACCTACTTGACCTTCTCAACACCAGATGTCCGATCACCCTTGATCCATCTGGATTTTCCCTTGCCCGGCTTCACTCACCAGGACTTTCACCTAGCTTCACTCACTAGGGTTTTCACCTGGCTTCACTCACCAGGATTTCCATCACTGCCTGGCTTCACTCACCAGGACTTTCACTTTCACCTAGCTTCACTCACTAGGATTTTCACCTGGCTTCACTCACCAGGATTTCCCGACTGCCTGGCTTCACTCACCAGGACTTTCCACACTGCCTAACATCCCAGTTAGGACTTTCTCACTGCCTGGCTTCACTCACCAGGACTTTCCAACTGCCTAACATCCCAGTTAGGACTTCCCCACTGCCTGGCTTCACTCACCAGGACTTTCCGACTGCCTGGCTTCACTCACCAGGACTTCTCCGACTGCCTGGCTTCATTCACCAGGACTTTTCCCCGTGCCAAACTCCCTGTTTGGACTTTTCCAGTGCCAAGTCTCCATACTTGGACTTTTCCGGTGCCAAGCTCCCTGCTTGGACTTTTCCGTTGCCAAGTCTCCATACTTGGACTTTTTCCCGAATCAGGTCAACCAGGTCAACCTTGACCTACGGTTGCACCAACCATCTCCCAAACATCTATTCTTGTCAAACATCAAGAATAGAACTCTCTTTTCGTCAAACATCAACATGCAACTCAACTAGGTCAACCTTGACCTAAGGTTGCACCGACAATCTTCCTAAGTCAAACATCAAAATACAACTCGAGTCAAGTCAACTCGAGTCGGGTCAACCAGGTCAACCTTGACCTAAGGTTGCACCAACATTGTTTATGCGCAATATGATATTTTACTGTGATGGATTTATTTGATGTCTTTTGTATGCTGGTCGTAAAAAAAAAATTTGATGTGAAGAAGAGTCTGATAGATCGAATGCTAGTGATAGAGGGGGGGGGGTGAATATCGCTTCTTTAAAACTTTTCTTTTCCTTTTTGAAATCAGAAATGTGCAGCGGAAAGTAAAGAGAGAGACACGTTTGTTTACTTCGTTCGGAGCCTAGCTCGACTCTTACTCGAAGGCCCGCGGTCCTTGACCGCGCCGATGGGCAAAGCACTAAAACTCTTCTTTCCGAAATCCTTCGGAAAGAAGCAGATCGTACAGATACAAAGATATAAGATAGTAACAACCCTACTATCTTATATGAATTTAAGTGCAATACAAAATATACCAAAAGTAGTAAATGAAGGTTGAGGCTCGGTTGGTGCTTTTGGACGAAGTAGCTTGCTGAGCTTGATGAAGACTTGTAGTACGAGTAGCAAGGCAGAAATGAACTTGAGTCAATCAGAATTATTCTTGTGAGCTTCTAACTTCGAGCACTTTTTATAGGTGTACTGGAGGTTCGGTCGACCGATCCCACTGTTCGGTCGACCGAACCCGCTCCCTTCCTTCCTGGCTGAAGTTCGAAGCTGGCTCGATCTTTTGCATTTACTGGTCTTTAATGGTTCGGCTGACCGAACCATCTTTTCGGTCGACCAAACTGTTGGAACCCCGAGGTGTTTTGATGTGATCAAACAAGTTAAGCTAGGTCCTGCGTTGTTCAACCCTTGTGTCTAAGTGTGCAGGAGCTTAGGAACATAGGAAGTCGAGCGGAAGACGCGACTAACGAGAAGGACGGCACGGGGAGAGAGCCGACGGGCTCGGTGCGTCCGAGGGACGAGGTGACCGCGTAGCGGAGTACGCGGCGGCAGAAGAACGGCGGAGGAGGACTCGGCGAGGCAGGAAGGAAGGCGCTCGAGGGTCCGACGTGGGTGAGCCATATGTCCACAAGATCACCAGCAAACGGAGCCGGAGCAAACAGACCCGGACCGAGATGAGCTGGATCGAGACGAGCTGAACCGGAGTCAAAAAGTCAACCTATGTTGACCTTAGGGCTCCGGGCGCCCGGAACCATTCTGGGCGCCCGGAACTGACCGGGGCGCCCGGAACCCTTCCGGGCGCCCGGAATCGACTTTTCAACAGGATCGAGTTTTGACTCGATCCGACCGTTGGGGGATAAAATTTATCCCCCCCAGGGCGCCCGGAACCCTTCTAGGCGCCCGGACCAAGACTATAAATATAGCCTTGGTCCAAAAGCAATTATCAATCAAGAATAACTACTTGTAATCCAGTGCTTTCATTTGTGTTATTTCTTTCTGTGCTTTCAACGCTGTAAGAGGCTACTCCGCCCAGAGGAGAATCAATTAGTGTGCCTTCTTTGCCTTGGATTAGCAATCCTATGATTGCAAACCAAGTAATTCCTCTGTGTCTACTTTCTGTTTTAATTAGTCTCCGCCTTTTAATTACAAGTTCTTTTAAGTTAGTTGAATATCCGAGAAGGGTTTTTAGTTTTATTTTGTAGGGAAATTCACCCCTCCCCTCTTGCTGGCCTCCAAAGGGACCTACAAGTGGTATCAGAGCGAGGCGTTTCAGGAGGACTAACCGCCGATCGAAGCAACAAAGATGGCCGGACCAAGCATTGTTCCACCAAAATTCGAGGGGAACTTCGCAGACTGGAAGCGTCGTATGGAGGTATTCCTAAAAACAGATTTTGAAATTCGGTTTATTATGAAATATGATTTTGTAGCTCCAATAGATAAAGATGGAAAAGAAAAAGAAGAGAGCGATTGGACAAAGAAGGAGCAGAATGAGTCGGTAGCAAACAGCCGTGCGGAACATCACCTGCTAAGCGTGTTACCGCCTCAAGAGGTCAACCGCATCGGAAACTACTTATCTGCTAAAGAACTTTGGGAGAAGTTCTTGGAACTCCACGAAGGCACGTGCGAAGCAAAGCTAGCTAGAAGGGACATCCTTCGCAACAAACTGATGAACATCCGTCTGGAGAAAGGTGAGAAAGTAGCCGGTCTACATGCAAAGGTAAAAGAACTAGTTACTGGTCTCGAAAATCTTGGTGAAACGGTAACAAACCGGGACACTATACGCTACGCGCTCAATGCGTTTCCAAGAACTCCGGAATGGACATCAATCGTCGATGCTTACTACATCTCAAAAGACCTGAAGGTAAGTACTTTAGAAGAGTTGTTTTCTACCCTTGAATTACACGAAACTAGATGTGCAGAGATATCAAAGGACACAACCAAGACTATGGCGCTGAACGCAACCAATAAGGATGAACCCGAGTCAGACTCCGAAGACGATCAAGAAGCGTACATGGTAAGAAACTTTAAAAAGTTTTTTAGATCTAATAAATTTAAAATGCAGAATAAAAAGAATCAAAAAGGTAGAAGAAAGGTACGGTGCTACCAGTGTCAGAAGGAGGGACACCTAAGGGAAGACTGCCCAGAACTCAAGAAGGTCAAAATGAAGACACCCAAGAAACACAACCTAAAAGCAACTTGGGACGACACTTCTTCATCCGAATCAGAAGCTCAAGAATATGCTGGGATAGCGCTGATGGCAAGTTACGAAGGGCAAAGCTCATCAGAACCTAGCATCGATGAAGGGGGAGCGACCTCAGATGAAGGCAGCGAAGCAGGGGGAGATTCAGGCTTCAAGTCCGATATGGTAAGTGAGGTATGTCTTTTACCCCCTGATCAACTTTATTCTGGGATTAAGGCAATGACTAAATCCATGTATAAATTAGAAAATGAAAATATCAAATTAAAAGATGAAATTTTTGAAATAAAAAGAATTTTAACAAAATCATGTCTTATAGAGGATTTTGATAAATTGAAAATTGAAAATGAAAAACTAAAAGAAGAAATAGAAAGATTGAAAAAAATATAAAAGTTCAAATATTTCTACTTTTAGAAATTATAGAGGTTTAAATTGGTATTATAGATTTCATCAAAGTCAAATTAGAAATATATCAAAAATCTATGTACCTAGGAAATACTTGGTTAACCCTGTAGGTAGGGACCTCTACTGGGTTCCAAAAACCTGTTTAATTTAAATTTAGACTTAACATTTTCAGCAAGGAAATTAAACGACTAATTTCATTATGAGGCTTTGGCTAAGGAAGTGGTTGTTGCTCCAATAACCAAGAAGGTCTAGTGCCTCGCCACGACCTGGAAGCCAAATATCGAAATGAAAAGTTTAATTGACTAACTGAAAAAGCATTAATTTAATTTACCTAATGCTTTAAAAGAGTTATTCAATTTGTGTTAGAAAATATTTAAAATTAATTTATAATTAAAAAAATATTAATTTTTTTTGGAAAATAATTTTTTTTAATTGACTTAGAAAATTTCTGAAAATTATTGACTTAGATATTTTTAAACTTAGAAATTTTTCTATGAATATTGTCTTATACATTTTTCCTTTGAAAATTGCCTTAGAAATCTTTTATGAAGAATAACTTAAAAATTTTTCTGAAAATTCACTTAAAATTTTGTTTACCTTAGACTTGTTTAAAGAACCCCCATTTTTAATGTGATCAAAGGGGGAGAAGAATGTTAAGTCTAGGGGGAGGTATATAAATTTTTTTTGAAATATCTTTGGACTAAATTGCAAATAAATTGTTTTTATTGCATCTGTTTTTCCCTAACTTAACTTGGGTTGCTCACATCAAAAAGGGGGAGATTGTTGAAACCCCGAGGTGTTTTGATGTGATCAAACAAGTTAAGCTAGGTCCTGCGTTGTTCAACCCTTGTGTCTAAGTGTGCAGGAGCTTAGGAACATAGGAAGTCGAGCGGAAGACGCGGCTAACGAGAAGGACGGCACGGGGAGAGAGCCGACGGGCTCGGTGCGTCCGAGGGACGAGGTGACCGCGGAAGAGTACACCGGCGGACGAGAAGAACGTGCGCGGCGTTCGAGGGACGAGAAACTGGGAAGGAAGGCTGTTCGAGGAGAAGGCCGGAACATGAGTTCGGGGGAGCCCTATTCCGGAAGGCCGAGATCACCCAAGCAAACGGAGCCGGAGCAAACAGACCCGGACCGAGATAAGCTGGATCGAGACGAGCTGGATCGAGACGAGCTGAACCGGAGTCTAAAAGTCAACCTATGTTGACCTTAGGGCTCCGGGCGCCCGGAATCGACTTTTCAACAGGATCGAGTTTTGACTCGATCCGACCGTTGGGGGATAAAATTTATCCCCCCCAGGGCGCCCGGAACCCTTCCAGGCGCCCGGACCAAGACTATAAATATAGCCTTGGTCCAGAAGCAATTATCAATCAAGAACAACTACTTGTAATCCAGTGCTTTCATTTGTGTTATTTCTTTCTGTGCTTTCAACGCTGTAAGAGGCTACTCCGCCCAGAGGAGAATCAATTAGTGTGCCTTCTTTGCCTTGGATTAGCAATCCTCTGATTGCAAACCAAGTAATTCCTCTGTGTCTACTTTCTGTTTTAATTAGTCTTTGCCTTTTAATTACAAGTTCTTTTAAGTTGGTTGAATATCCGAGAAGGGTTTTTTGTTTTATTTTGTAGGGCAATTCACCCCTCCCCTCTTGCCGGCCTCCAAAGGGACCTACACAAACAAGCCTTTTCCTTGTTCGTCGAAATCTGCAAGAGATCTTCTTTTAATGTTGTTTAATGCTAATTGGATCGGTCGACCGATCCCTGGTTCGGTCGACCGATCAAGCTTCGATCAGACTGTGCTTCGCTTTGGTCTGAACTGATCTCTAGTCTGAGTCAAGTTGGTTCCGTCGACCGATCCTCCTGTTCGGTCGACCGATCAGGCTGAATCTGCAAAACAGAATTAAACAATATTCTTGCAAAATAAAGGTTAGCACAGTAATATAATGCATGAGTAATATAGACAGTAGAACTGTCTTGATCTCAACTTGGAAACCTTCCCGGGTTCTTCAGTTGGATCAGCGACCTAAGGTTGTTCTCTTTAGGAACCCGACCTCACTATCGCTTCTCCAGTTGCATACCTCAACTTACCTGCCAAAGATTTGTCCTCCAGACCTATTTGGACTTTTGCTTGCTTAGTGTCTGATCGCCCGATCCACTAAGACTTTTCCTGTAATATTAAATTAGCCAACAGTAATAATAGTAATACAGAATACAATGGTAAACCTAAACCTAGATTTACCAAGATTCGTTGGTCCGGTCGACCGTGCGCGGTCGACCGGAAACCATCCGATCAACCTTGCTTGGAGTTTACTCCTCCAAGACTTCTCGTTACCTAAGGTTATCACCCCCTAGGATTTTCTCCACTTGGATTCACTCACCAAGACTCAGTATTCGGCTACCGAGGGATCAAGTCCTCCAGACCTATCCACCTGGCTTCCATGATATACTGAGATTTCCCTTACCTAGCCTACAACTAGGACTCAGTATTCGGCTACTCAGGGATCAAGTCCTCCAGACCTATCCACCTGACTTCCATGATATATTGAGATTTCTCTCCTTGCCTAGACTCCAACTAGGACTTCCCTTGCCTAGCCTACAACTAGGACTTCCCTAGATCAAGCTCCATACTTAAACATATTTGTCTGACATTAAAACCTTGGAGGTCGATTGCACCAACAGAGTCAAGTAGGTCAAGGTTGACTGGATACTTGACTGTGAAAGTCCTAGTGAGTGAAGCTAGGCAGCTAAAAGTCTCGATGAGTGAAGCCGGGCAGTGGGAAAATCCTGGTGAGTGAAGCCAGGTGAAAATCCTAGTGAGTGAAGCTAGGTGAAAGTCCTGGTGAGTGAAGCCAGGCAGATGGAAAATCCTGGTGAGTGAAGCCAGATTGATTGAAAGTCCTGGTGAGTGAAGCCAGGCAAATGGAAACTCCTAGTGAGTGAAACCAGGCAGATAGTGTTAGGACCGAAAAGTAGCTAGAGGGGGGGTGAATAGCTCTTCGCGTGCTCGTCGTCGGCGTTGCTCGTTTCTTCAAATATGCGCAGCGGAAAATACAGAAACAAATCACACAACGCTAACAAGGTTGGTTTACTTGGTATCCACCTCACAAGAGGTGACTATTCCAAGGATCCACACCTACACACACACCCTTCACTAATAAAACTCTCCTTTATGGTAACTACCAAGGGCGGAGAAGCCCTACAAGACTCAATACAAGAAGAAAGGGAAAGGTAATGAAATACAAGCTTACAAGCTTACAATGAGAGCAAAAACTCTAACCCTAGTTTCTTCTTCTTTCTTTGATCCGCCTCTTGACTTGGAAGAACCTCCAAGAGCCTTCAAGAACTGACGATCTCGAGCTTGAGAAGAGCTGTGGAGAAGCTGGTGAAGATCTGAAATGAATCGGTGAAGAGATACCGCAGCCATTGCACGCCTGCAGCTCAAATACAACGCAATTGGAATGCTCCCAATCGATCGGGAGGCTTTGGATCGATCCAGAGCGCCTCTGTGCTCTGGGAAAACGCCTGGATCGATCCAGCGCTTATCGCGCGAACCAGCAGCGTCCCAATCGATCGGCTGATCGATTGGGACCTCTGGATCGATCGACTGATCGATCCAGAGGCTCTCTATTCGCTGCGAAAGGCTTGGATCGATCCACTGATCGATCCAGCTCTTGGTTTTTGCCCAAAACCAAGTCCCGAGCCTCTCAAACCAACATTCGGTCAACCTTGACCTGTTGGTATTTCTTGACTAGCATCTGGTCACTCCCTTGACCTGCCAAGACTCCCCACCAAGTATTCGATCAATCCCTTTGACCCACTTGGACTTTTCTCTTTGTGCCAAGTATCCGGTCATTCCCTTGACCTACTTGGACTTCCACCAGATGTCTGGTCAGTCTTGACCCATCTGGATTTCCCCGTGCCTGGCTTCACTCACCAGGTCTTTCACCTAGCTTCACTCACTGGGACTTCCAATCTGCCTAGCTTCACTCACTAGGACTTCTCTTCTGTCTGGCTTCACTCACCAGGACTTTCTTCTGCCTGGCTTCACTCACCAGGACTTCCAATCTGCCTAGCTTCACTCACTAGGACTTCTCTTCTGCCTGGCTTCACTCACCAGGACTTTCTTCTGCCTGGCTTCACTCACCAGGACTTCCAATCTGCCTAACTTCACTCACTAGGACTTCTCTTCTGCCTGGCTTCACTCACCAGGACTTTCTTCTGTCTGGCTTCACTTACCAGGACTTTCAATTTGCCTAGCTTCACTCACTAGGACTTCTCAGTCAAGTATCCGGTCATCCTTGACCTACTTGACTCTTCTTCAATCAACCTTGCATTGTCAAATATCGAAACCCAAGCCAAGACTCAAGCTTGGTCAACTAGGTCAACCTTGACCTGAGGGATGTTGCACCAACAATCTCCCCCTTTTCGATGTTTGATAATAATCCTGTCGGGAAGCTGAGAAGACAAACCTGCCGGAATGACGTGTCTGGAAGGTTGACCGCATCCCCATGACCCGGTTGATGATCTGTCCTCTACGTTGACCAGATCGTCAGAAGTCCTCCTCCGGTCAACTGTACCTGTATCCAGCGACCGGGCTCTTGGTTTCGATCCAGCCGATCACCTGGCGCAAATGACGCTCCAGATAGCTGCCCGAATTGACCGACAGGGTGGAGTCGTCCACCGGCGCGCCGTCGGAGATGACCATCAGGATGCGCCGCTCTTCGAGCCGTCGAGCAGGCGGCATGTAAGTCAGAATATATCCTCGGCTCACAGGCCGGGCTACGACACACACTAACGGCTCCTAGGCCGGCTGGTAAAATGTCTCACCATCATAGCAGTAACACAAAGAGCAGAACATCACGGATCGATGGCCGTAAAACACAATGGATGTCTAGAAACACCGCAGAGGGCTGGATCTACGCCAAAAGCAGTGGAGACAACAAATGTACAGCCGTCGATGCGGACTGTCAGAACGCCGGAGCTAGCTGTGGGGCCGTTGGAAGGGGTAGCGGCTGCTGCCGGCGGCTGTGGCTACCGGTGGCAACACCTGCGGGAGGTGGCAGCGATTGCGGGAGAAGGCGGCAGTGGTCCGCCGATGGCGGTGCAGCGAGGAAAAGAGAGAAAGTAGTGAGAGGGGGCGACCTGCGGCGGCTCCGGCGAACAGAGGCGGCTCCGACGGCAGCATCTCGAGGAGAATAGAGGCTATGCCGACCACAGGAAGAGGTGAGGAGGAGAAGAGCAGTGGTCGGAGACCCGCAGCCGGCCTTGCCACCTGCGAGGAGTGCGAGAGAGATGAAGAAACCCCTCTCTCCTCTCTGTTGGCAGCCGAGGCAGGAAAACGAAGGAGAAAACACTCCCCGGCGGCGGCGTGTCCAGCCGTACTGTCGCAATGAGGTGGAGGAGGAGGGTGGTGACGGCGTCGCGAGGCGGAGGAAGAAGAGCGGCGGTGGGTTGCTCCAGTGGAGACGTCACAAGCGGGAGATGGAGAGGAGGAGATGGAGCGGCCTGTGGCCGGCGTCGGCGAGGAACCCGAGAGGAAGAAGGTGACTGCATTTCCCCTGGCGGCGGAAGCCACAAAAATGCGAGCAAGCCTCCCCCTCTCCTTTTTTCCCTCGTGCTTGCCTTAATCACCAAAAAAAACCTAAACGTCCAATTACAAAAATGCCCTTCTTCTTTCTCTTAATTGCCTTTGACCCCCTCACATATCCGGATCACAAGCCTCCCCTTCAAGTCTAGTCGAAGGAGGCGTGAGTCCGACTGACTGGACAGTTTATTGCAAAGAATTGAACCACTCTCGATGTCAAAGCCAAATCGCTGAACCAATAATATAATGTCGCTCGAGCGGTCGCTATAATAGTGGTGTCGTAGGAGATGGTAACGATACCGAGCGGACCAAGTCTGTAATCGGACCAATGCCGAGTGCGCAGCCGCGAAGATATCGACCGGACGATCGAAGTGCTATCGATCGGATGGATAGATGCTAGACGAACGCTGTCGTGCGAGCGATCGAAATGATGCCGATCGGATGGATAGATGCTAGACGGACGCTGTCGTGCGAGCGATCGAAATGATGCCGATCGGATGGATAGATGCTAGACGGACGCTGTCGTGCGAGCGATCGAAATGATGCCGATCGGATGGATAGATGCTAGGCAAACGATGCCGAGCGTGCGACCTAGCTTAAGCGTGTGGTCGAATGGACGGTCAAGCGATACTGGTCGGATGACTGCGAGGGTGCTGACCGAGCAGCCCATAGGATATCGAATGAACGATCGTGAAATGTCGACCTGGCAATCGTGTGGTACTGAATAGGACGATGCCGAGTGGATAGAATATCTGAAGCTGGTCCGAGACCAGTGCCGACCGTTCGACCCCGAACGGGGGAGATAGAATATCTGAAGCTGGTCCTCGACCCCGAACGGGGGAGATGAAATAACTGATGCGCTCAACCCCGAACGGGGGAGATAGAATATCTGATAAACTCGTCCATGTAGCGGTCTTCAAGCCGGGGTTTTATAGTTGCCGGTTCGACTCTACGGTTTAACGTCGGAGTTTTTATAGTCGCCGGTTCGACTCTACGGTTTAACGTCTGGGCTAGACGGTCTTCAAGCCGGGGTTTTTATAGTCGCCGGTTCGACTCTACGGTTTAACGTCTGGGCTAGACGGTCTTCAAGACGGTGTTTTCATAGTCGCCGGTTCGACTCTACGGTTTAACGTCTGGGCTAGACGACCCTGAGGGCTAATTCAAACCCGGCCGATCGGCTCGGGGGTCTTCGCCATCGAGCCCGTGGCAGCCACGGGCTCGTATATAATCCTCCCGGCCGATCGGCTCGGGGGTCTTCGCCATCGAGCCCGTGGCAGCCACGGGCTCGTATATAATCCTCCCGGCCGATCGGCTCGAGGGTCTTCTACATCGAGCGTGTGGCTCGTATATAATCCGCTCGGCCGATCGGCTCGGGGGTCTTCTACATCGGGCGTGTGGCTCGTATATAATCCGCCCGGCCGATCGGCTCGGGGGGTCTTCTACATCGAGCGTGTGGCTCGTATATAATCCGCCCGGCCGATCGGTTCGGGGGTCTTCTACATCGGGCGTGTGGCTCGTATATAATCCGCCCGGCCGATCGGCTCGGGGGTCTTCTACATTGGGCGTGTGACTCGTATATAATCCGCCCGGCCGATCGGCTCGGGGGTCTTCTACATCGAGCGTGTGGCTCGTATATAATCCGCCCGGTCGATCGGCTCGGGGGTCTTCGTCATCGAGCCTGCAGCTCGGATATAATCCGCTCGGCCGATCGGCTCGGGGGTCTCCGTCATCGAGCCTGCAGCTCGGATATAATCCTCCCGGTCGATCGACTCGGGGGTCTCCGTCATCGAGCCTGCAGCTCGGATATAATCCGCTCGGCCGATCGGCTCGGGGGTCTCCGTCATCGAGCCTGCGGCTCGGATATAATCCGCCCGGCCGATCGGCTCGGGGGTCTTCTCCCGAGGAACTAATGCAAATCATATAACTGACAGAATAAATAACGGGAAAACTGACCGGGGTCATGAGAATGGCAGAACTCTCCGGCATCGTCCATCTTCACATTCCAGATCAGGCGCGTTCCCACAGACGGCGCCAAATTGATCCTGTCGGGAAGCTGAGAAGACGTACCTGCCGGAATGACGTGTCTGGAAGGTTGACAGCATCCTCATGACCCGGTTGATGATCTGTCCTCTACGTTGACCAGATCGTCAGAAGTCCTCCTCCGGTCAACTGTACCTGTATCCAGCGACCGGGTTCCCCCGGTCTCTGGTACCTCGGTGCTCGAGGCGAATCCCACAGACATATAAGTAACCGCATAATAGTATAGCAATAAAATGAACAGATACCGAGTACGAGAACTTACCCTGGCCCAGGGGGGCGCCCTCGGATGGATGGATGAGCTGGTCGAGCTACTGATCAAGTCGTCGCAGCCCAGGCGGCATGTAAGTCAGAATATATCCTCGGCTCACAGGCCGGGCTACGACACACACTAACGGCTCCTAGGCCGGCTAGTAAAATGTCTCACCATCATAGCAGTAACACAAAGAGCAGAACATCACGGCTCGATGGCCGTAAAACACAATGGATGTCTAGAAACACCGCAGAGGGCTGGATCTACGCCAAAAGGTAGATAACAAATGTAGCATACGCCGGGTCAATTAATATAGCTAGATGCGTGATTTGGTAAAGGGCCGTAATGTAATTATACGGCTAAGTTGGCAGAGGTGGCGGCGATTGCGGGAGACCCCGGTTCATGTCATGCTCGGGAAGAGAGGGGCGGCCTGCGGCGGCTCCGGCGAACTGAGGCGGCTCCGACGACAGCATCTAGAGGAGAATAGAGGCTATACCGACCACAGGAAGAGGTGAGGAGGAGAAGAGCAGTGGTCGGAGACCCGCAGCTGGCCTTGCCACCTGCGAGGAGCGCGAGAGAGATGAAGAAACCCCTCTCTCCTCTCTGTTGGCAGCTGACGCAGGAAAACGAAGGAGAAAACACTCCCCGGCAGCGGCTTGTCCAGCCATACTGTCGCAATGAGGTGGAGGAGGAGGGTGGTGACGGCGTCGCGAGGCGGAGGAAGAAGAGCGGCGGTGGGTTGCTCCAGTGGAGACGTCACAAGCGGGAGATGGAGAGGAGGAGATGGAGCGGCCTGTGGCCGGCGTCGGCGCCGACGAGGAACCCGAGAGGAAGAAGGTGACTCCATTTCCCCTGGCGGCGGAAGCCACAAAAACGCGAGCAAGCCTCCCCCTCTCCTTTTTTCCCTCGTGCTTGCCTTAATCACCAAAAAAAACCTAAACGTCCAATTACAAAAATGCCCTTCTTCTTTCTCTTAATTGCCTTTGACCCCCTCACATATCCGGATCACCAACACTATCACTTACAATACCACATGTGAGTTAGGCTAATCCCATAGCCTAAACCTTCTTCATGCCACTAGGTAATGAATACATAAGTTAAGCCCTTCATTCTCCCCCTAAGAGGGCAAACTCCCTCTAGGTGATAAAAGCCTAACTTACTCCCTTTCATTCTCCCCCTATTGGCACACATCAAACCATGCCCCATTTTTGGGCACACATCAACAAATTCACTTGTTGAAAACTCTCCCCCTGAAGAGTTGCTCATCGTTGTTCACAACTTCACTCGTTGTGATCAGCACGATAATGAAGGTCCCATACCCTTCATTAACCTTAACCCTACATTCTCCCCCAATGTAGGCAAATGCCCATCCTTGAGCATTATCCACTTGAAACCACTTGAACAATGAGGATATCCACTCCCCATTAAAGTTCAAACGCTCAACCTTGAGCATGTTCTTAACGGAAGGTTAACCACCTTCTAAGGTTCATGAAAAATAATTTTTATGTCTTTAAAGAGTCCCTCCCCATAAAGACATGGTGGTAACTTCTGTCATTGCACCAACAATGACTTGGAATCTTCAAAACTTTAGGAAACCCAATTTTAGAAGTTTTGAGGTTCAAATATTCAAAATTTGAAACAAACCTCAACCTAAACTTCAACTTAGCCTTCCTTAACCAATCCATCCTTGTTTTCCACACGAAAACACCCTTTTTATGTATACAAATATATTTTCAGGGGTTTGGAATGGTTACCTAGACTAAAATAGGTTCAAAATGCTGAAAATAAGCTTTCCCAGCCAAAATCAGCATCTTCAATCGATTGGAGTTGGGTTCCAATCAATTGAACCCTGCTGAATCGATCCACTGATCGATTCAATCTTCTTGGATCGATCGGCTGATCGATCCAGCGAGTTTCTGCTCGCGAGAAATGCCTTCTCAATCGATCGGATGATCGATTGAGGCACTTCAATCGATCCACTGATCGATTGGAGGCCTGAAATTGCTGAAATTCAATTTCAGCCAATTTCAGAAACCCCTAGAAAATTCTACAAAATTTCAAAAATTGTATAAATTTGTGTAGACATTATTTAGGGTATAACTTTTCATGGAAAAATAGTTTTCTATGAAAATACATCATATTTTCAAAGATTGACGCAAACTTGAGAACTTGCAGAAACTTTAGTGTTTTCTTCAAGTTTGTGTCTAACTATTCAATGGTGATTACTATCAAAAGATAGCCTTCACCAAGGTTTTCTAAAATTATTTTAAAATAATTTTCAAAACCAATATCCCATCACATTCCTTGGGCTTAATGCACATGACTTATACATTAGCTTTCCCAATGATGGGAAAACACATAACTATGTGTTTTGATGAACCTAAAACTCAAAAGAATGCACTAAATCAACATCATGAGTTTTATTCATCTTCCTAACATCTCACTTGTATCTAATGTACACTAAAACACATACAAGTCACCTTATAGTCCTTGTGAGATGTGAGATTTTGGTTTTGCCCTATTCTAGGAATCATGCATATCTATCTAGGCATTTTAGAGATATTAGACATCCACCTAGGATGTCACTTGTTAATAAGAAACGTTAAACCTAGATTGCCCTAAATGCTTCAAAGAAATGCCAAAACCTAAATTGACATTTCTATTTCTCTTGATTTGTTTATGCCACTTAAAAATTAAGCATATCCTCAAATGTTGGCATATTCCATTTTTCCTCAAGAGTAATCACATAAATCAAGGCCCGGATTGCCTTAAATTTCTAAGAGAATACCAAAATCCCAACTTGGTATTTCTCTAGGTTTTCCCAATTTATGCCATTTTAAGATAAACTCAATTTTTCCACCATTAGGCACATTTTACTCTTTCAAGGAGTAAATAATAATTCCATTTCATTTTCAAAGGTTAACAAAAACCTTGAAAATGCTCCTTGAGTGTCAATTTCCTCAAAGTTGGGTTAACTACCCTTCTAATCGGAGTTGACACTCTCTAACCCATCTATGGGGTAGAGAAGATGCTCCTAGGAACCCAACACCTATTGGTGCTCCTTGGATGCTCTAGGTACTCACTAGGGATAACTTCCCTAGATACCTTCCTAGTGACCTTGTTGGGCTTCTTAGAAGCCTTGGTCACATTTTCTAGGTCAACTCTAGGGATAGCCTCCCTTGTGGCCTTGTTAGTGACTTTATTAGATTTCTTAGAAGTCTTAGTCACTTTGGTTGCAAAGATACTTCTAGGGATATCTTCCCTTGTATCATTGACTTGACTTCTAGATTTAGGGTTTGTTCCATAACTATATGGAACCCTATGATAACTAGGCACATCCTTTTTTGCTTTGAGTTTGTATCCCAAACCTCTATGGCCATTTGATGACTTTTGTACCCCTAAACCTAGGTTATGCTCATTTTGCCCTAATAGGATATTTTCCAATCTTTTTAGGGTCTTTTCTAATTTATCAAGTCTTGACCTCAAGACTTGATTTTCCCTCACTAAGTCCTTAGTATTTGATTTTCATTTGATCCATGAGCATTTTTATTCTTGGACTTGTATCTATTATCCTTAGTGTTCTTGCCCAAATGTCTATCTACCTTCCTAACCTTAGGTTGGGTAGTCTTGGCATGTAGGGCCACATGCTTTTCCTTAATGCCCTCATGCTTTCTATTCTTATGGTAAATTGCATTAAAATGATAAAAATTTGAACTATCATGTTTTTTACCATAACGTAAAGGGGTAGGCTCAATAAATGTTACCTTCTTCTTTACCTTGGAGGCTCCCCCTTGACTAGTGCCTCCTTGAGCTTTTACCATCTTCTTCCCCTTGGGGCATTGACTTCGGTAATGCCCTTTTTGTTGACACAAGAAGCACACAATGTGCTCCTTGCTCTTCTTTGTCCCGGGGGTGGTCTCCTTGGGCTTCTCCTTGCCCTTTTGTGTCACTTGACCCTTCTTCTTGGCCAATTTGGGGCACTTGCTCTTGTAGTGCCCATGTTCCCTACATTCAAAGCATATAATATGATTTTTATTATTAATTGAAATGTTTATACCTTTTTATGTAGGGATGACACTTTCTCCTTTGGATCCGGAGGTAGAAGCTTCCTCTTGAACCGAAGATGATACTCCTCCAATAGATTTGACTTGACTTGTGGAGGTGACATCGTCTTCTTCTTCTTCACTTGACCCGGATGTGGAGGCCTCTTCTTGCTCCGGGTTCATTGATCTACACTCCCCCTCAATCCTAGAGGTGGAGGCTTCATCATCTTGTACATGGAACAAGCAGTATGCTCCCTCCTTGTTCTCTTCATTGCACTCCCTTGAAGATGAAGCTCTTTCTTGGACTTCTTCTTCAGAGATTGAGCATCTCTCAACCTCGGAGTCCTCCTCTTGGTCTTGCTCCAAAGAGTCACCCTCTCTGGATTCTTCTTGCTCTTGTATAGTGGAGGGGATCTCTTCATGAAGCTTGGCCAATTTACTCCACAATTCCTTTGCATCTTCAAATTCTCCAATTTTGCAAAGGATGGTGCTTGGTAATAGATTGACCAAAAACTTGGTCACTTTGTCATTGGCCTCACACCTTTGAACTTGCTCTTGGCTCCACTTGCTCCTCTTGAGAACTTTGCCCTTTGAGTTTGTGGGAGCTTCAAAACCTTCCATGAGAGCAAACCATTGCTCTATCTCCACCATTAAGAAGTTTTCGATCCTTGATTTCCAAAGATCGAAGCTTGTAGATGTGTATGGTGGAGGCACCCTCGTGTCAAATCCGAGTCCATCTCGGAATTCCATTTGAAGTTGAGCTTCTTGTGATGAAGTCTTCGACTTGTAGAATTGCTCCAACTTCTTCACCCTCTAGCTTTGCTTGTTTTGTTTGCCCCTTCCGGCGATGATTCCGGTGAAGAGCGGCCTTGCTCTGATACCACTTGTTAGGACCGAAAAGTAGCTAGAGGGGGGTGAATAGCTCTTCGCGTGCTCGTCGTCGGCGTTGCTCGTTTCTGTAAAGATGCGCAGCGGAAAATACAGAAACAAATCACACAATGCTAACAAGGTTGGTTTACTTGGTATCCACCTCACAAGAGGTGACTAGTCCAAGGATCCACACCTACACACACACCATTCACTAATAAAACTCTCCTTTATGGTAACTACCAAGGGCGAAGAAGCCCTACAAGACTCAATACAAGAAGAAAGGGAAAGGTAATGAAATACAAGCTTACAAGCTTACAATGAGAGCAAAAACCCTAACCCTAGTTTCTTCTTCTTGCTTTGATCCGCCTCTTGACTTGGAAGAACCTCCAAGAGCCTTCAAGAACTGGCGATCTCGAGCTTGAGAAGAGCTGTGGAGAAGCTGGTGAAGATCTGAAATGAATCGGTGAACAGATACCGCAGCCATTGCACGCCTGCAGCTCAAATACGACACAACGGTCGGATCCCGATCGATTCGAAAACTCCCAATCGATCGGGGAGGCTTTGGATCGATCCACGGATTTATCCATAGCGCCTCTGTGCTCTGGAGAAAACGCCTGGATCGATCCAATGCTTATCGCGCGAACCAGCAGCGTCCCAATCGATCGGCTGATCGATTGTGACCTCTGGATCGATCGACTGATCGATCCAGAGGCTCTCTGTTCACTGGGAAAGGCCTGGATCGATCCACTGATCGATCCAGCTCTTGGTTTTTGCCCAAAACCAAGTCCCGAGCCTCTCAAACCAACATTCGATCAACCTTGACCTGTTGGTATTTCTTGACTAGCATCTGGTCACTCCCTTGACCTGCCAAGACTCCCCACCAAGTATCCGGTCAATCCCTTTGACCCACTTGGACTTTTCTCTTTGTGCCAAGTATCCGGTCATTCCCTTGACCTACTTGGACTTCTACCAGATGTCTGGTCAGTCTTGACCCATCTGGATTTCCCCGTGCCTGGCTTCACTCACCAGGTCTTTCACCTAGCTTCACTCACTAGGACTTTCTTCTGCCTGGCTTCACTCACCAGGACTTCCAATCTGCCTAGCTTCACTCACTAGGACTTCTCTTCTGCCTGGCTTCACTCACCAGGACTTTCTTCTGCCTGACTTCACTCATCAGGACTTCCAATCTGCCTAGCTTCACTCACTAGGACTTCTCTTCTGCCTGGCTTCACTCACCAGGACTTTCTTCTGCCTGGCTTCACTCACCAGGACTTCCAATCTACCTAGCTTCACTCACTAGGACTTCTCTTCTGCCTGGCTTCACTCACCAGGACTTCCAATTTGCCTAGCTTCACTCACTAGGACTTCTCAGTCAAGTATCCGGTCATCCTTGACCTACTTGACTCTTCTTCAATCAACCTTGCATTGTCAAACATCGAAACCCAAGCCAAGACTCAAGCTTGGTCAACTAGGTCAACCTTGACCTGAGGGATGTTGCACCAACAGATAGAAAATCTTAGTGAGTGGAGCTAAGTGAAAGTCTTGGTGAGCGAAGCTAGGCACGTTGAAATCCAGGTGGGTCAAGGTTGACCGGGCACCTGGTGTTGGGAAGTCCAAGTAGATCAAAGAAGTGACCAGATACATGACACAAGAAAATCTAGATAGGTCAAGGGTGACCGGACATCTGGTGGAAGAAAGTCTAAGTGAGTCATGGAGGACCGAACACTTGGCACGAGGCGGTAAGTCTAAGTGGGTCAAGGTTGACCGAACATTTGGCACAAGGAGAAAAGTCCAACTGAGTCAAAGGATTGACAGAACACTTAGTGAAGAAGTCTCAACAGGTCAAGGATGACCAGATGCTAAGCTTAAGGAGTTCCAATAGGTCGTGATTGACTGGACATTAGATTTGAGGACCCTAGACTTGAGATTAAGCAAGTCAAGGGTGGTCGATCGATCAACCGATCGATTGAACCGAAGCCCAATCGATCAGCCAATTGGTTAGGAGAGTGCTGCGATAAATAGTAGCCTAATCGATTGACCGATCGATTGGGCACCTGAATCGCGAGCACAAAAGCTTCCCCAATAGATCAGTCGATCGATTGGGCACCGCAAATTGATCGGGCGATCGATTGGGGCTGGATTTCTCGCGTGGATGCAAGAAGGCTGAATCGATCGGTTGATCAATTCAGGCTTTTCCAGCGAGAGCACAGAGGCGCTCTGAATCGATTGACCGATCGATTCAAGCCTCCCTAATCGATTGATCAATCGATTGGGATATGACCGTTGCGAAGGAAGCGCACAAAAGTCTTCTTCCTCGCAGTGATTTTGCATTTCTCCCCTCTCACAATTCTCTCAGGTAATCTCGCCAATTCTTGAAGTTTCTTGGAACAAAGTGTTGATGCACTTCCAAGGTCAAGAGACATTCTACACAAGAAGAAGAAGCTAGCTAGGGTTTCATTTGTGTAAAATGTTGTAAGATTTTTTTTTGTATTTGCTTCTTCTTTTCTTCTTGTTGTATTAAGAGTTTGTATAAGGCTTCTTTGCCTTCAGTAGTTACCAAGAAGGAGTGTTTTTTATAGTGGAGGGTGCGTCGTGTGTGGATCCTTGGATTAGTCACCTATTCTTGAGGTCGATACCAAGTAAATCTACGTGTTAGCATTATGAGTCTTGTTTCGAGTTCTTTCCACTACATATCAACAACACCGAAGCAAGCACAAGAGGCACGATGAGCTATTCACCCTCCTCCCCTACAAATTGACCATATCAAGTGGTATCAGAGCAAGGTCGCTCTTTACCAGAATTATCACCTGAAAGGGCAACAAGCTAGAGGGAGAAGAAGTTAAAGCAAATTTTAACAAGTCATAGACTTCATCAAAGGCTCAACTTCAAGATAGAATTCCGAGATAGACTCAGATTCAATACAAGGGTTCCCCCACCATTCATAATGACAAGATTCAATTCTTGGAAATCAAAAATAAAAAATTTCTTTATGATGGAGATAGAGCAATGGTTTGCTCTAATGGAAAACTTTGAAGCTCCAAGAGATTCAAAAGGTAAAATACTCAAGAAAAGTAAATGGAGCCAAGATCAAATTCAAAGAAGTGAGGCCAATGACAAAGTGACTAAAGTATTGGTTAACATATTGTCGAGCAACATTTTGAAGCAAATAGGAGAATTTGAAGATGCCAAGGAGCTATGGAGCAAATTGGCCAAGCTTCATGAAGAACCCTCCACTTCATCAAACCAAGTGAAATCCAAAGAGGGCGACTCATTGGAGCAAGACCAAGAGGAAAATGATTCCAAAGTTGAGAGATGCTCAACTCATGAAGAGGAAGTCCAAGAAGCTTCATCCTCAACGAGGTACAACGAAAAGGGCAAAGAGGGAGTATACTCTTTGTTCAATGGGCAAGATGCTGAAGATGAAGAGGCCTCCACCTCTAGGATTGAGGGGGAGCATCATTCACTGACACTGAAGCAAGAAGAGACTTCCACCTCCGGGTCAAATGAAGAAGAAGAAGATGGTGCCACCTCCACAAATAAAAAAAAACAAATGGAGGATCATGTGCCATCCCTACAAGCAAAGAAGGTATAACTATTTCAATTTTAAATAATAAAAGTCATATTATATGCTTTGAGTGTAGGGAAAAAGGGCACTAAAGAGTAAGTATCCTAAATTGGCCAAGAAGAAAGGCCAAGTGGCACCTAAGGACAAGGAGAAGCCCAATGAGGCTGCCCCCGTGACAAAGAAGAGAAAGGACCACATAATACGCTTCTCTTGCAATAAAAAAGGACATTATCGGAGTCAATGTCCTAAGGGGAAGAAATCGGTTAAAATCAAAGTACGAAGCTCAAATCAAGGGGGAGCTTCAAAGAGCAAACTCAAGGTATCATTTATTGAGCTCATTCCTTTAAGTAATGATAAAAAAACATGCTAGGAATAGTTTCTATCATTTTAATATAATTTATCATGAAAATAGGAAGCATGATAGAGTTAAGGACAAATATGTAGCATATCATGTTAAGACTACCACACTTAGGGTTAGAAAGGTAGATAACAAATTAGTCAATAATTCTAAGGGTTTAAAATATATGCCTAAGAAAAGAAAAAAATCAAGGCTTTAGTGAAAAATCAAAGGTTGAGGAGTTATGGAAAGAAAATCAAGTCTTGAGGTCAAGACTTGATAAAGTGGAGAGGCCCCTTAGAGAAATCACAAATGAAAAACAAGGGTCCAAGAATCATAATCTTGGTCTAGAAACACAAAAGCCATCAAATGACCATAAAGGTTTGGGATACAAACCTAAGGCTAAGAAGGATGTGACTTCATACCATAGGGCTCCATATAGTTATGGAACTAATCCTAGGTCTAGGGGTCAAATCAAATTTACAAGAGAAGTTATCCCTAGAAGTATTTTTACCAAGATCAAGGTGACTAAAACTTCTAAAAAATCTAAGAAAGTCACTAAGAAGGTCACGAGGGAAGCTATTCCTAGAGTTGACCTAGAGGAAGTGACCAAGGCTTCTAAGAAACCTAGAAAGGTCATTAGGAAGGTAGCTAGGGAAGTTATCCCTATTGAATACCTAGAGCATCCAAGGAGCACCAATAGGTTTTGAGTTTCTAGGAGTATATTTTCTACACCCTAGATAGGTTAGAGAGTGTCAACTCTGAATGGGTGGGGTGGTTAACCCAACCTTGATAAAGTTGACACTTGGAGGTATTTTCAAGGTTTTTGTTAACCTTTGAAAATGAAAATGATTAATTGGTTACTCTTTGGAAAAGTAAAATGTGCCAAAATTTAAGGAATTACACTTAATTTAAATTGTCACAACTAACCAAGAGTAAAAGAAATACCAAGTTGGGTTTTGACATTTTCTTGAGAAAATATGGGCAATCAAGGATTAGATTTTAATTTAGTTAAGGATTAAAGATACTTAGATAGATTATCTATGTATATTTTATTTATGCTAAATTGCCATACTTTTATTTCTCATCATATGCCATGACATCATATTTGCATTAATGCTTATTATGAAAAATTAACAAAAATACCATGTCATGTCATACATACATCATGTAGCAATAGTATATTTTCTTTGAAAAATTATTCTTTTTGATGTATGTCATAACTCATCATACATCATTTTAATTTCCTTGTAATTAAGGACAATGACATTTATTAACAAGTGACATCCTAGGTGGATGATCATAATTATTAAAATGCCTAGATAAATATGCATGATCCCTAGTTTAGAATAAAATCAAAATCTACATCTCACAAAGACTATAAGGTGACTTGTATGTGTTTTAGTGTACATTAGATACAAGTGAGATGTTAAGATGATAAATAAGACTCAAGATATTGATTTAGTGCATCTATTTGAGTTTTGATGTCATCAAAACACATAGTTATGTGTACTCCAATCATTGGGAAAGATAATATACAAGTCATGTGCATTGAGCCCAAAGAACATGGTTGGAAATGGTTTTGAAAATCATTTTAAATATACTTTGAAAAACCTTGGTGAAGACTATCTTTTGATAGTAATCATCATTGAAAAGTTAGACACAAACTTAGAAGAAACATTGAAGTTTTTACAAGTTTCTAATTTTGTGTCAATCTTTAAAAATAAGGTGTATTTTCCTAGAAAACTATTTTTCCATGATAGTATATACCCTAAATAATGTCTACAAGAAGTTTCATGATTTTTTGAATTTTGTAGAATTTATAGGGCATTTTTGAATTTCGATAAAATTGAATTTTAGGAAATCAGAGCTCCAATCGATCAACCGATCGATTGGAGTGTCTCAATCGATTGGACGATCAATTGAGAAAGAGTTTCTCGTGAGCAGAGACTCGCGGAATCGATCAACTGATCGATTCAACACTACTGAATCGATCGAGTAATCGATTCAAGCAGATTTTCCATGAATAGAAGCTCGCAGAATCGATTAGTGGGTTAATTGAACAATTGACAATCGATTGAGTGCCACCCCAATTGATTGAAAAGGCTGATTTTAGCTGGGAAAGCCCGATCTTGTACCCGATAAGTGTCGAAACCCAAATGTTTGAGATCTCGAATGTTCAGGATCTTGTCGGATAGGAAGATGATATTCCGAATGTTCAAATATTTTTATTATACAACAGCATTATGTGTCAATATTAGTAATCAATCGAGATTACTTTGCTATCCATAGTTTAAAAAAATTATTTACTGCCTTACCGGTGCTGAAATAAGTAACAAGCAATTGAAAATAAAAAACATAGAAAAATAAATACAACTAATTATGTACCATGCAAAACATCGTGCAGAGAACCCATGGTTGCAAACTCATAGACCATCAAACGCATATTCCCATCAACACAGTATCCCAACATTTCCACAAAATTTCCATGCTTCATCCTTGAGACCATAGAGACCTGCTGTCAAGAGAAAGTGCTTTAGTTATTAAGTCTTTACATGTTAGATTAAATGTAATGCTCTTTTACTAAAGAGACAGACCAAAAAAAAAAAGAAATGTCTATTGCAGATGAATACAAAAAAAACTTGAGTAAAAAATTCAAAGGTGTTGTCTTCAGATGAAGAATCAAGCTTTTCTACAACAACCTGCTTCCCATTCTCTAGAACAGCAAAGTATACTCTTCCATATGATCCTTCATCTACTAAAGATTTTGACCCAAAATTATCAGTCGACTTCTGAACCTTTTAAAACCTATTTTCTATTCTGGTTTCACATTTGCAAAATCCGAGCATATTACCATGTTTCAGGATCCATATTTCTAATCTAATTTCCACCCAGACTCAATCTCCCAATAGATAATTTACCGAACCAAGAGCAAAAAATAAAAACTTAGTTAATAATTGAAATGAAGAACCAAGAACAGAACATGGGATCCTTGAACATGATATTACCATGCTGGTACACAGAACCAGATGCTTGTGTTCATTGAAATGAGCTTCAATGTCTTGAACACGAGAATTTAGTTCACTAGAAACATAATAAACATATCATCATGATGAACAAATTGATTGAATATATATGAAAGCAACAACATCAAACAGAAGCTATGACTGTAACTAATATAGCAATTGCAGCAAAGTTTTGGCAAATACCTTTATAGAATAATGTGGCTCCTTGCTACCTTGGCTTACTGGCCAGTAGAGCATGGACAAAGGGAGGGAGGGGAACGTCTGCCATAAAGACCCGATACGGGAACGGAGGAGGTAGCACGGCTTGGACACTGTAGCCGAACACACAGAGAGATGGAAGAGAGATAAGGGAGCTCCCGTACAAATAGGTGATAGCAGCGGATCGAAAAGGAGGTGTGGGCGTCAGCTAGGGTTTCAGTGGAATAAGTCGGCGAACAGCAAGCAGCGAAGGGCGAACGCGAAGGGCGAATGACAAAGGGCAAATGACGAACGTCGAACGACCAACGACGAAGGGTGAACGACGTGATTCGCGTGTAGTATGAATGGTTGAATGAGTAGATGCGTAAGTCAAGTGTCTAACCCTAGTTTTCTTTCTTTTCTATTTTTCTTTTTGTGTGTTTTTTTAAAATCATCCTTCATATTTAGATATTTTAATTTTAACCCTAATTTTCTATGTTATTTTTTAAAAAAGTCTAATTAAAAATTATTATTAATATATTTGGGTCGTGTCGGGAATCCCGTCGGATAGAGCTTGTGTTCTTGATCATTTTCCCGATTTTGATCGGGTCGAGAAATATCCTGACCACTCGGGTCAAAAAAAATTTGGGACGAGAATGAGTTAGGAGTCGGGAAGGGTAAAAAATTTTTTAAAAAATGCCCGCCCTAGTTGTTCCTACCCCTAGTAAGGCGGTTGAAGATTTTGTAACAACAATGGCAAGAGTCCAAGAGGATGTTAAAAAAGAAGCTTCAAGAAAGTTATAAATCCTACGAAGAAGCTACAAATATGATATAAGAATTCAAATTTTAAATGAAAATGATTTTGTTTGGGTTTATTTGAAGAAAGAGAGATTTAATTTCCTGTTAGAGTATATATATATATATATATATATATATATATATATATTTGACATTTAATGTTCATGGCTCCTTATCATGGAGAAAATGAGTTGAACTCCGAGTCAGAGTTCTTTCTTTCCTACCAAGGGAGGATGATGCAAAGAAGATCACCAACGACTAAGGACATTTTCAATGCAAGATTTAATTTATAAGAGGTTTGTAAAATTTAAAAAGTTGAATAAAAAATTTTGAACTATCGTAAAGATAAGATTTGAAGTTTATAGTTTAAGAATAGTATGAAAATATAAATCTATTTTTTTGTGTCGAATTTGATGTAATATGTATGAAGTAATGTAACTCATGTTATAGATGAGATAAAAAAATCTCATTTAAAATTTTGACCATTAAAAATATTTTAATAAGTTTTTATATTATTGATGTTATAATTTGAAATCATAAAAAAAATTTAATTAGAGCTTTAATTATTGAAGATGTCCTAAAGATTTAGAGTAAAAAGTTGGGGAGTTGAAAGGACAATCTATTGATAAATTACAAATGTTTGGGAGTTGACGTCAAAAATTGGAGAACAAAAATGAATATAGAGAAAATTGTGTCAACATTGGGAAAACTATAACACTTTATTATTGTATTTAATTTAAGTCTTTAAATAATTTTTTGGATGCCCTAAAGAGTTAGACTCCATTTGATATACATGATAGGATAGGATTAATTTTTTAAAAAAATTGTAATCAAGCGTTTGGTAGAGTTAATTAGGGGTAGAATTATAGATGATTAAGGATAGGATTTATAATTCTTGACCTCAAGAAAGATTATTTATCCTACCTTTAATCTTATCCTAATTAATCTAATTCTATTTTATCATACATATCAAACGAAGTCTTATAGTAAAAAATTAGGGAGGTGAAAGGAGAGTCTGTTGGTAAATTACAAATGTTTGAGAGTTATGTCAAAAGTTGGAGAACTAAAACGAATATAAAGAAAATTGTGTCAACGTTGGGAAAACTAAAGCATTTTATTATTGTATTTAGTTTAAGTCTTTAAATAGTTTTTTTGCAAAGGAGTTGAGGTTGATTTTTGATTAATGATAATATTGAGAATAAAGTTGTTTATTTTCTTTTGAATGCTTAAATTTTATTTCCTTCTTGTCAAACTTCTCAATCTTAGATTCGCTCATTCTAAGCGTTTCTCATCGCCGGCCTTATAATGAGATAAAGGAAAATAAATCGTAATACCAAATGACCTTCTAGGCGAAAGAGCATTTAATCCTCAAGGAGGAATCAACCCTTATCCAATGAAGCAATTCTATCATCTGAAAATCAACTCGGCTACGCCAATGGAAGCATAGAACTCTTCCGTAAATAAAAATGATGAATCAGGCAACACCGCATTTGGAGTGACCAGCCAATCCCCACAAAAGTTTTCCACTAGCCACCAGTGTAAATCGGGAAACACTCACGGCGAACGACCCAGAAGTCTAACATTCTATGATTGCGCACCTCATTAGAACTCCTCCGTAAAAAAAATTATGAACCAGGTAATACTGAACTTAGGGCGATTAGTTCGGTTCTACGGAAGTTTTCCACCAGCCGCTAGGATAAATCGAGAAGCACTTACTGTGAGTGGCCCAAAAGTTAGTATCACATGACTGTGCACCTCATTTGGAAAAAAAGACCCCTACAAATGCACTGTAACGGGGGATCGAACCATAGGTGTCTGAGTGACAACTTAACACCCTTCCGCTACATCATAACCCAGGGGCTAGAACTCCTCCATCAAAGTTGACAAAAAGCGGCTATACTTTTCCTTAGCGCCCCGCCAACCCGTTCCAGGGCTAACACGGAGGACGTAAATCATGGATGACTACTTGTTAAACGTTGCATCAGTTGCAACATCGGGAAGATGAAGGGGTGCCCATTCACCTTCATCTTCCTCCATTGAAAGCTGCCATCAAGGCATTGGTTGGTAACCGATGTCTTGCTTGCTATATATGATGGCGTCCAAGGCAATCAGAATGAGAGGTGCGCAAGTGAAATGGAGGTGACCAGAGAGTTTTAGGAGGTGATCAGCGAGCAGAGGAGAACACCCAAAGGCCGGGATTTGGTTCGTGAAAGAGTTAGAGGAGGTTCCGTGAGGTGATCTTCTCGGCGACAGTGACAACCTCTTCATCGACCGACGTCTTCAGTTGCGGTTTTTCGAGAGATCACTGTAAGTGGTTACCGCATTATTTTGTTTCTGTTTCATGCTCTCAAAACTACCAACAATGGTATTAGAGCATGCATGGTTTTGAAAGCATGGAAATCTACGCGAAAAAGCTCGCGTTTTTCTTCTTCTGTCGCGAAGAAGAAGATGAACAGTGAGTACTGTTCATCAACTGAATCAATTAACTAATCGATTCAATTCAATTGAATCGATTGAATTTTCATTCCAATCGATTCAAAATCGCGACAGACTTCTTCGATCGATTCTTCAATCGATTGAAGAGAAAAAAAGGAATGAACAGTGCCGTTTTTGACGAAGCACAGTGTTGAATCGATTCAACACTGTGCATGAATCGATTAAAGGCATGAACAGCATTTTTTTTCTTCGAAGCACAGTAAATCATGGGGAAAAAAATGTGAACAGTTATCCTGTGTTGAATCGATTCTTCAATCGATTGAGAAAAAAAAACTGTTCGTTGCATGCATGAAGCACTATTTAAGATTTAATTAAAATATTATTAATAATCTGACAAATAAACAGTGCATTAGTTAAACTTTAATTAAATATATTTATTAATTAATTAAATTCATATAGAAATGTATTACTAATTAATAAATTAATATTTAATTAATTTACGATTCAATTTACCAAAAATGGAATCAGATAAGCTTGTCCAATCAAATCCAGGTCTGGTTTAAATTATTAATTGATTTAAGTAGCCCAAATTGATTCAATGATATCTAGATCTAGTTCAAATTATTTGTTGGTTTAACCAGTTCGTTTATTATTGAATTAATTGGGGTGAGTTTGATTACAGAAGTTGGGCTGATCAAATATGACCGGATTAGTTCCGTTGTGCCAGATTTGATAAAAAAGATTAGATTTGTTCTAATGGGTCAGACTTAATCCAATGAGCAATTGGACGAATCAAACGAATCTGACTTTGATCAATAAGTCTGAGATTGACTCAAATGGGCTTAAACAATAACAGAACATAGGTCCAATTAGATTAGTTCTAATGACGATAATAGACTAAGTTTAACATCCGAACTCCTGATTGACCGGTTGAATGGGTCAGCCGACTTAAACTCCTGAAAATCTAGAAGATTTATTTTTTCTTGATTTATAATGATGGTATGTCTATATAAATTGAATTAAACTGGTTTTGTACTGGTTAGTCGGTTTTGTACTAACTTATTTAAATTCAATTTTTCAGATGGCACGGATGATTACCACATTGACTCGTCGTGAAGTATGGCAAAACCAACTCCGAGAGGAGATTCAGGAGATAGAGTACAAGTCTGCTTATGGAGTCGACGGACATGTTAGACGGTTGGATAGACTATTTTGGAAACTTGAGCAAGAAGAGTTTCCAGTCCTGGATAGTTATAGGATATGGGCATTGATGCATTCATTGCCAGAGTATCCTAGGATAATAGCAGACTATGTATGAGGGTGTCATGAAGGACGAGTCACATATTCAGTACTATGTGAGGAACTACTTCACCATATGGGTGAAGAAGAGCCTGAAGAGTCTGAAGAGGACCAGGAAATGCTCAAGGAAGATTCAGAAATAGATCTGATGGAGAATCCTGAAGCTGCCCCATCTGAAATTATCCCAAATGAGTTCAGGTTAATAGGGATAATGTTGGCTGCCACACTAGTGTTTGTCCTAGTGGGAGCAGTGCTGGCTTATCTAGTTTACTAGTGTTCTGTTTACTGTCGTTATGTACGAACAATGTAAGCTCATCTAGTTTTTGAGTCATGTAATAATTTCTGTCGTTATGTACGTGTTGGTGCAACCTTAGGTCAAGGTTGACCTGGTTAACCTGACTCGAGTTGACCTGACTCGAGTTGTGTTTTGATGTTTGACGATGTTTGACAAGAAGAGAGTTGTACTCTTGATGTTTGACAAGAATAGGTGTTTGGGAGATTGTAGGTGCAATCCTAGGTCAAGGTTGACCTGATTCGGGAAAAGTCCAAGCAGGTAGCTTGGCACGCGGAAAGTCCAAGTATGGAGACTTGGCACGGGGAAAGTCCAAGCAGGGAGCTTGGCACGCGAAAAGTCCAAGTATGAAGACTTGGCACTGGAAAGTCCAAGTACGGAGACTTGGCACGGGGAAAAGTCTAAGCAGGTAGCTTGGCACGCGGAAAGTCCAAGTATGGAGACTTGGCACGGGGAAAGTCCAAACAGGGAGTTTGGCACGGGGAAAAGTCCTGGTGAGTGAAGCCAGGCAGTCGGAGAAGTCCTGGTGTGTGAAGCCAGGCAGTCGGGAAATCCTGGTGAGTGAAGCCAGGTGAAAATCCTAGTGAGTGAAGCTAGGTGAAAGTGGAAGTCCTGGTGAGTGAAGCCAGGCATTCGGGAAAGTCCTGGTGAGTGAAGCCAGGCAGTTTGGAAGTCCTGGTGAGTGAAGCCAGGCAGATTGGAAATCCTGGTGAGTGAAGCCAGGTGAAAACCCTAGTGAGTGAAGCTAGGTGAAAGTCCTGGTGAGTGAAGCCGGGCAAGGGAAAATCCAGATGGATCAAGGGTGATCGGACATCTGGTGTTGAGAAGGTCAAGTAGGTCAAGGGAGTGACCGGATACTTGACACAAAGAGGAAAGTCCAAGTGGGTCAAAGGGATTGACCGGACACTTGGTAGGGAGTCTTAGCAGGTCAAGGGAGTGACCGGATGCTAAGCATGATGTACCAACAGGTCAAGGTTGACCGGATGTTGGTTTGGACTTGGTTTGGGCGAAAACCATGAGCTGGATCGATCTGGTGATCGATCCGGTGATCTCTGAATATTCGATCGATCGGTGACCGATCGATGCTATCGATAGCATCTTGTGTGATAACTGATCGATCGGTGACCGATCAAGATCGTCGAAGCCGAGCGAGGCGCAAGAGGGCTGATCGGTGCGGGACCGATCGGCCTGGCTGATCGGTCCCAACCGATCAGGAAGTTCCACGATCGGTCGTGGACCGATGGGTTCCTGATCGGTCCACCGATCGGGCACTGATGCGGCAGCTGGGTCTGTCTTCTTTCTCCGCGGTATAAAGGAGGTGAGAGCTTCTACATTAGCCGCTACTTCTTCTTCCTTGGATTGAAGCTTATGCTTCCGTGCTTTGAGCTTTGTTGAGCTCGCTTCGCGTGAAGCTTCGTCGATTGTCGATCATTTCTCAGTTTTCTCTCAATGTAGCCGCTTCAGCCTACATGGACAGAGAAGGCAAGCGAGTGTTGCATTCATATTGTTGTTTGTATTTACTTCTTGCTTTCCTTGTACTCCTTTCTTGTTGTTACAAGTATTGTGGCGAGGTTTCTCCACCCACAAGGAGCATTTATTAGCCGGTTCTCCGGGGACTCATCCACCGACGGATTGATAGGCTTCGTCCACCTTACGGACACGCCGAGGAGTAGGAGTTTATCTCCGAACCTCGTTACATCGGTTTGTTTGAGGTTTGTCTTCTTTCCCTTTCGTTTCTGTGTTTATTTTCCGCTGCGCTAACACGTTTTGTAGAAAGAAACGACGATTTGGGGTCGGCTATTCACACCCCCCTCTCTAGCCTCCGTACGAAGGATCCTAACAAGTGGTATCAGAGCGAGGCGCGCTCTTCGTCGGATTAACACCCGTGGGAGCACAAGCTAGAGAATGGATCGACTCGGAGAAGACATCACGTTTCCACCCTTCTACGAGTGCTGCGACTTCGCGTATTGGAAGGTAAGAATGAGGTATTTTCTTATGACTAACCTTGAAAATTGGAGTTGTGTTCAATTAGGTTTCAAGCCTCCGATGGACAAGAAAGGAGAAACCCTAGAGAAGAAGGAGTGGACCAAGGAGCAAATCCACCAATCAACCATCAATGATGAGGTAACGAAAATCATTGAATTCTCTTTACCTAATGATGTTTTGTGTAGGATAGGTGGATATAACGATGCCAAGGAGTTGTGGAATAACTTGGCAAAGTTCCATGAGGAGAACTCCACTTCAAGTCATGAAGAGGAGTCAAGTGAGCCAAGGAGTTCACATCATGGAGGAATGGATTTAGAAGTTGAGGGCCACTCAACATCTAAAGAAGAAGAGGAGAGTTCTTCTTCAAGTTCGGAGTAAAAAGAAGAAGCTTCTACCTCCGGAAGGGATGAAAGAGAGCGTTCATCCATCCTCAAACCTAGGTAACTCAAGCATTTTAATTTCTAGCAAATTACACATAATGTGCTTTGAGTGTAGGGAATTTGGGCACTACAAGAGTAAGTGTCCAAAGAGGGTTAGGAAGACTCCACCGACGCCAAAGGTCAAGAAAGTCGGAGTCCCGATACGCAAAGGCAAAGAGCACGTGGTGTGCTTTCAATGCAAGCGAAGGGGACATTATCGGAGTCAATGTCCGAGGGGGAGGCAATCTCACAAGGACAAGAGACCGAGCACGTCGATAGGGGGAGCTAAGGCAAACCCTAAGGTAACATTTAAGGCACATTCTTGCAATAATAATAAGACTCATGCTAGTAGTTTTATTGCAATTGTCAAGAATGATAAGCATGATAATCTTAGGAATCAATATATGTGCTTAGGTGCCAAACATGTGAGCCTAGATAAGGATAACACTAGGAAAGCCAACCCTAGAATTAACTCATCTAAGTCTAAGGAAAACCTAGGTAGGAATCCCAAATCAACTAGACACATGCCTAGGAATGCCTCAAAGAACAATGACAAATTAAAACTTGAGGTATTAGAGAAGGAGAATCAAGTCTTGAGGTCAAGACTTGATACTTTGGAAAAGGCTCTTAAGAACTTGGAGAAGTCATCTCTAGGGTTTAAGGGTCAAAAACCAATGTCCAAGGATAAGAAAGGTTTGAGTCACAAACCTAAGTCCCAAGTGGTCAAGCCCACTTATCATAATGTTCCATTCGATTATGGAACAAAATCTAGGGCTAGGAAGACCATCACCAAGGTCACAAGGGGAGTCACCCCTATAATTGATCTTGATGAGTCCCAAATGACCAAGGCTTTAAAGCCTAAGAGGGTCATTAGGAGGGTTGCTAGGGAAGTTATCCCTAGTGAATATTTAGTGAACCCAATGAGCTCAAATAGGTATTGGGTTCCTAGGAGCATCTTCTCTACCTCATAGATGGGTTAGAGAGTGTCAACTCCTATTAGAAGGGTAGTTAACCCAACTTTGAGGAAATTGACGCTCAAGGAGCATTTTCAAGGTTTTTGGGAACCTTTGAAAATGAAATGGATCATTTACTCCTTGAAGAGTAAATTGTGCCATATTTGAAAAAAAAAATTATATCGACTTTAATCTTTATTGGCACAAGTTAGGAAAACCTAGAGAAATACCAAGTTGGGGTCTTGGTACTCTCTTAGGAATTTAAGACAATCTAGGCCTTAATTAAAAAGGTGCTATTCTTGAGGAAATATGAAATATGCCAATATTTGAGGATATACTTAATGTTAAGTGGCATAAATTAATCAAGAAAAATAGGAATGTCAACTTAGGTTTGGGCATTTTCTTGAAGCACTTTGAGCAATCTAGGTTTAGATTTTAAGTTAGCTAAGGTGTTAAGGATACTTAGATAGGTAATCTAGGTATTTTATTTGTGCTAACTTACCATGGTTGTTTGCCATATGCCATGTCATGACATCATATTTATTTTATGATCATTTGAAATGTCATGATAATGCTTAGGTTAGTTATATGTCATGCTTTATTTAAGGTTCATACTTTATGCCATGACATCATGACATTGGCACATGTTTTCATTTATGATATCATTTTATGCCATGTCATCATTTCTTGCATTTATAATCAATGAAATTGATCTAAGGATAAACAACACAATTTGATATGGAGATCAAGTTGTTGTTTTAGAAAATGCATGAAAACTTAGCCTAAGATAACCTAAACCCATATCTCACATCAAAATTGACTTAGATGTGTTTGATACACCTTAGATGTGTGTGAGATATTAGGATGATGAATTAGGATCAAGGTGCATAGCTCTTGTACCTAGATGAACCTAATTCAAAATTAGGGATCATAGGGAAAGCTTGTGTACAAGTCATGTGCATATAGCCCTAAGATTGTGGTCCCAAATTAAAGGGTTTAAAATCATTTCAAAATTGATTTGAAAAACCTTGGTGAAGCTTTTCTAGTGATAGCATTCATCATTGAACAAAGTGATACAAAGTTTTTGAAACTTTGAGCTATTTCAAAACTTTTCGAACTTTGTATCAAGATTTGAAAATGGAAGTTATTTTCATAGAAAACTATTTTTCCTTGATAGTATATGTTATGAGGAATATATCCTCAAAATTTTATAATTTTTAGAATTTTCTGGAATTTGTTGTGAGTTTCTGAATTTCGGGAGAAGGAAATCAGAACTCGAGTCTGTCCAAGGCTGGATCGGTCTGGGGACCGATCCGGCTGGATCGGTCTGGGGACCGATCCAGAGGGGTTCTGATCGGTCCGGTGACCGATCAGGCGTGCTGAATTTGCTGAATTTCGACTGTGGTCTGAAATTTCAGCTGTGGGAGTTGAGTTTCGGGTTTCTAAAGGTTTGAAACTCTCCAAGACATTGTTGGTACAATAGTCAAGGGGGAGTTGATCTTTAGGGGGAGTTTTACCTATTAGTCAAGGGGGAGTTGATTTTTAGGGGGAGTTTTTACTCCTAAAGACTTGAGTGATGTGGGGATTATCACTAAGTTGATTGTTGAATTTAGTTTCAAGGGGGAAATTAAGAGTTTCAATGAAAGGTATGGGACTTTCATTAGGAAGAAACTCTTGACCTTGATTCCCTCTTTTTGATGTGTGTCAAAAAGGGGGAGATGTCCCAAGGGGGAGAGTGTAGGTTTTGGAAGAATGTTCAAGGAAGAACATTGGAAAACCTAAGTTAGGTTATCGGGTTAACCTAACTTGATTTTGGATTTTGTCAAACATCAAAAAGGGGAAGATTGTTGGTGCAACCTTAGGTCAAGGTTGACCTGGTTAACCTGACTCGAGTTGACCTGACTCGAGTTGTGTTTTGATGTTTGACGATGTTTGACGAGAAGAGAGTTGTACTCTTGATGTTTGACAAGAATAGGTGTTTGGGAGATTGTAGATGCAATCCTAGGTCAAAGTTGACCTGATTCGGGAAAAGTCCAAGCAGGTAGCTTGGCACGCGGAAAGTCCAAGTATGGAGACTTGGCACGGGGAAAGTCCAAGCAGGGAGCTTGGCACGCGAAAAGTCCAAGTATGGAGACTTGGCACTGGAAAAGTCCAAGTACGGAGACTTGGCACGGGGAAAAGTCCAAGCAGGTAGCTTGGCACGCGGAAAGTCCAAGTATGGAGACTTGGCACGGGGAAAGTCCAAACAGGGAGTTTGGCACTGGGAAAAGTCCTGGTGAGTGAAGCCAGGCAGTCGGAGAAGTCCTGGTGTGTGAAGCCAGGCAGTCGGGAAATCCTGGTGAGTGAAGCCAGGTGAAAATCCTAGTGAGTGAAGCTAGGTGAAAGTGGAAGTCCTGGTGAGTGAAGCCAGGCATTCGGAAAAGTCCTGGTGAGTGAAGCCAGGCAGTTTGGAAGTCCTGGTGAGTGAAGCCAGGCAGATTGAAAATCCTGGTGAGTGAAGCCAGGTGAAAACCCTAGTGAGTGAAGCTAGGTGAAAGTCCTGGTGAGTGAAGCCGGGCAAGGGAAAATCCAGATGGATCAAGGGTGATCGGACATCTGGTGTTGAGAAGGTCAAGTAGGTCAAGGGAGTGACCGGATACTGTGACCAAGAGGAAAGTCCAAGTGGGTCAAAGGATTGACCGGACACTTGGTAGGGAGTCTTAGCAGTCAAGGGTGACCGGATGCTAAGCATGATGTACCAACAAGTCAAGGTTGACCGGATGTTGGTTTGGACTTGGTTTGGGCGAAAACCATGAGTGGATCGATCGGTGATCGATCGGTGATCTGCGAATATTCGATCGGTCGGTGACCGATCGTGCTATCGATGGCATCTTGTGTGATAACGATCGATGCGGTGACCGATCGAGTCGATCGAGCCGAGCAGGGCGGGCGCAAGAGGGTTGATCGGTGCGGGACCGATCAGCCTGCTGATCGGTCCCGGACCGATCAGAAGTCGATCGATCCGTGGACCGATCAGGAGATTCTCGATCGGTCCACCGATCGATCCCTGCTATTCCAACGACTAGATTTTGTGCTTCTTTCTCCGCAGGTATAAAAGGAGGCTGAGAGCTTCTATATTAGCTGCTACTTCTTCTTCCTTGGATTGAAGCTTCTGCTTCTGTGCTCTGAGGTTCTGAGCTTTGTTGAGCTCGCTTCCGAAGCTTCGCGTGAGCTTCCATTCGTCGATCAGCTGCTGCAGTTGGGCTGTGAAGTTGCTGCTTCATCGCCTCCGGTCGACAGAGAAGGCAAGCGAGTGTTGCATTCATATTGTTGTTTGTATTTGCTTCTTGCTTTCCTTGTACTCCTTTCTTGTTGTTACAAGTATTGTGGCGAGGTTTCTCCACCCACAAGGAGCATTTATTAGCCGGTTCTCCGGGGACTCATCCACCGATGGATTGATAGGCTTCGTCCACCTTACGGACACGCCGAGGAGTAGGAGTTTATCTCCGAACCTCGTTACATCGGTTTGTTTGAGGTTTGTCTTCTTTCCCTTTCGTTTCTGTGTTTATTTTCCGCTGCGCTAACACGTTTTGTAGAAAGAAACGACGATTTGGGGTCGGCTATTCACACCCCCCTCTCTAGCCTCCGTACGAAGGATCCTAACGGTACGAACATAATTAAATAATGAAAAGTTATGTTATATGTTAACAAACTTGGAAATGATTAGTTCATTTCATGACATGATTAGTTCATGTGAATATGATTTGTTCATATATCCATATGATTAGTTCATATGATAAATGATTAGTTCATTTTAATAATGATTAGTTCATTAGATGGGACATTCTCCCCAGTTGTAAAGTTTGTGTCAATACGTGTCATCCTAGCTATAGTAGCACAATATGACATGGAATTACATCAGATAGATGTAAAAATAGCTTTCCTTAATGGTAATCTTGACGAAGAAATATATATGGTATAACTAGAGGGTTATGTTGCTGAAGGCCAAGAGAAAAGAGTATATAGACTTCGGAAGTCTATATATGGGCTAAAGCAAGCGTCAAGACAATGGAACATAAGATTTAATGAAGTAGTATTGTCTTATGGTTTCGAAATGATCAATGAGGATCATTGTATTTACCAAAGAAAGGAGAAAGAAAAGTTTTTCATTTTATCATTATATGTTGATGATATGCTAATAGCTGGAAACGACATAAAGTGTGTGATAGAAGTCAAAAGTTGGCTTTCATCACAATTTGACATAATAGATATGGGAGAAGCAGAGTACATCTTAGGAGTGAAGATTATTAGAGATCAATCAAAGAGGCTTTTGGGTTTGTCTCAAGAAGCTTATATCACTAAGATGCTACAACACTTTAATATGTCAGATTGCAACATTGAACAGATGCCTATAGTGAAAGGTACTGTCTTGAGCAAAAGTATGTATCCCAAGACTCCTGAGGAAATAGTTGAGATGAAGAAAAAAACCATATGTCAGTGTCATTGGTAGTTTAATGTACACTATGTTGTGTACTCGTCCTGATATAAGCTATGTTGTTGACTTAGTTAGTCATTTCCAGTCAAACCCAGGATCGAGACACTAGAAAGCGGTTAAGAGGATATTCAAATATCTTAAAGGAACAACTGATTATTGCCTCTAGTTCCAAGGATCAGATATGAGCTTAAGTGGCTACTCAGATGCAGATTGGGCAGGGGACCTTGATGACAGAAAATCCACATCTAGCTATGTTTTCTTGCTGAATGGTGGCGCCATCTCATGGAACAGCAAGAAGCAGACTTGTGTAGCCTTGTCGACAATGGAAGTTGAGTATGTGGCTTGTGCAGTGACTGTGCAAGATGTTGTCTGGTTAAGAAGGTTCCTGAAGCATCTGAAGATTGCTGAGGATAGTGGAAGTCTTGTTACTATGTAATGTGATAGTCAAGCTACGATAGCTTTTTCCAAGGATCCCAAATATCACAGCAAAGACAAGCATATAGAAATTAAGTATAGTTTTGTAAGGGATATTGTTGATAAGAAAAAGATAATTCTTGAGTACATCCCTACACGGAATATGCTTGCTAATCCTTTTACTAAGCCATTGACTAAAGAGTCATTTTATGGACATGTGAAGTCTTTGGGACTTCGAAGAATGTAACTAATTGTAAGACATTTTGATAAATGAAAAATGTCATGATCTATTCAGTGTATATGTCTTTGTTACATTCGAATAAAAGTCTCGATAAGCATGTTGGCAAATTGAGATTGGTCTACTCACATGGACAATCATCTCTATTTGTTAAGTACGAATAGAGGTAAGACCGTTGCTTATGGGACAACTTATGTAGCTGTGAATAGAGACATACTCATAAGTTAAGGTCGCCTTGATATTTGTGTCAAGATGAGATCATTTGTGTAATGATTGGAGTAAATGCACCCACCATTTACTGAATCTGCTTGAGGCCAGATTAGAATTCATATGTTGAATTCAAGATTAGGATTGGACATTGGGAATGTCTAGATCGAAATCTGTACGATGTTAAATTTTAGAAAAAAATATGCGCTCTTTTTGGTAAAAAGAATAACATCGTAGCATGTGATTCATACCACATGTGCTATGGCGACAAGAAGGGTAGTAGGAGAATGGATCCCTGCTTCTCTACTATGTGAGACCCTTGAGATTATAAGTTAATCTCGATTTTACCCTAAGTGACTATTTAGCTATCTACTTGAAGTTATGATCAGTGTCTGCTACTTTAGCATGTTTCCTATTGGCTATGGATGATTCGGTCTATGGGGCATAACTAGGAAAGTGACTGATTATAATGAATAGATTCTAGCTAAAAAGGAAGATTAAGATTGATTTACATCTGTGACATTTATTCACTGGTACCAGTTACATTTTTAGTTCAGTGCATAAAATGTAATTATGAATAATTTGTTTGATTGGAGATGTTGAACATGCTCTTGACATATAGTCAATATGAGGGATTAGAGATGTTCATAATGATGTAAATGTTGGACCCCGTGGTTGTTTTGATGTGATCAACCAAGTTTAGGTTAGGTCCTGTTGGTCTGATCCCTGTGTCTAAGTGTGCAGGAACTTAGGAGCACAGGAAGTCGAGCGGAAGACGCAGCTAACGAGAAGGACGGCACGGGAAGGGAGCCGACGGACTCGGTGCATCCGAAGGACGAGAGAGCTGCAGAAGAGTACACCGGTGGGCGTAAAGAATGTGCACGACGTTCGAGGGACGTAAAGCCGGGACTGAAGACTGCTTGAGGAGAAGGCCGGGAACTGGGTTCGGGTGAGCCCTATTCCGGATGGCCGAAATCACCCAAGCAAGTCGAACCAGAGCAAGTCAATCAGGAAGTTGACTTGACAAATGTTCGGTCGACCGAACCCTCTGATCGGTTGACCGAACCCCTTTTCATCAGAAGCCAGTCGTTGGAAATACGTCAGCAGCCACGTCAGCAACCAATGGCTGATCGGTCGATCGAACCCTCTGATCGGTCGACCGAACCGAAGATAATTAGAGACTTGGTCGAAGCGATTTGATTCGGTCAGATCGAGCAGTGACCGTTGGCTGATCGGTCGACCGAATACAAGGATCGGTCGACCGAACCTAAGCTCGATCCACAGAGCCTGCATCCAGACGGGAAGCTGGGAAAGTACACAGGTTCGGTCGACCGAACCTGGGGATCAGTGGACCGATCCCACTCTCGAAGTCAAACCTTGATCCTGAAGATCAAGGGCTCTGGATGAGTCTTGGAACCCCTATATAAAGGGGTCTCGAACAGAACAACAAAAACGATCAACTTTGTAATTATTTTCTAAGTAACCTCTGTGCTCTTAAAGTGTAAAAGGCTTCTCTGTCTTCAAAGAAGGAGACTCTTTTAGTGCGTCTTTCCACCGCCTTAGATTAACAATCGTCTCAGTTGTAACCATGTCAAATAGCTAAGTTGTCTCTCTTTTCTTTTCTGTCAATTACTTTAATTATTAGTGTTGCTTTATTTTATAGTTGAAAGTTTGAGGAGGGTATAATTTTTAATTGCAGACAATTCACCCGATCTTGCCAGTCCCTGCTGCACCAACAAGTGGTATCAGATGCCAACAACCTCAGAAGGACTAACCGTCATTTGAAGCACAAAGATCAGGACAATGGCCAGCGCGAACATTCATTCTCCGGAGTTCGACGGAGATTTCTCTACATGGAAGCGAAAAATGGAGGTATTCTTTAAAACGGATTTTGACATTCTTATTACAATGAAATATGGTTTTGCAGCGCCGAAAGACAAAGAAGAAAACCAATGGACGAAAAAGGAGCAGGCTGATTTCGTGGCTAACGGAAAAGCTAAGTTCCACTTGCTCAGCGTTCTTCCACCCCAGGAGGTAAGTCGGATCGGAAGCTACGACTCCGCAAAAGACCTCTGGGAGAAATTCCTAGAGCTCCACGAAGGTACATTGGAAGCAAAGCTAGTGAGGCGCGACATCCTTCGGACACAACTAACGAACCTCCGGGTGAAAAATGGCGAGAAGGTAGCGCAACTCCATGTAAGGATTAAGGAGCTAATAACTCAACTAAGCAACCTTGGAGAAGAAGTAACGAAACGGGATTCCATCCGATATGCGCTCAACGCCTTCCCCAGAACTCCAGATTGGACGTCCTTAGTAGATGCATACTACATCTCTAAGGACTTCGAGGTAAGTAGTTTAGAAAACTTATTTTCTACCTTCGAACTTTACAAGTCTCGACTTGCAGAGAAACCAGTAGAGAAGTCGAACCACAACATTGCCCTACAAGTCGAAAAGGACGATCTCGACTCTGAAGCATCAATCAATGAAAACGAAGCAACGTTATCGGTAAGAAAGCTAAATAAATTTGTTAAAACTAATAAATTTAAATCGCAGTTGAGGAAGCATCAACGCAATAGAAGGACGGTCCGATGCTACAACTGTAACAAAGAAGGGCACATCAAGGATGACTGACCCAAACTGAAGAAAAAGAACAAAGAGAAGTCTCAAAAATCGACGTCCTCTACACGCAAGAGCCTGAAGGCTACATGGGATGATTCTTCATCCTCCGAGTCAGAAGTCAAAGCCTTCTCGGGACTAACACTGGTGGCCAACCATCTCTTCGAAGATGACTCGGACTCAGAGATGAGCATTGATCAAGGGGGAGAATCAGAAGAAGAGAGCTACGATGAAGGGGGAGCATCACCAAGTGAGGTAAGTAAGGTACGTGATCTCACTCCCTCTCAGTCTTTTAAGTTTATTAAAGCACTTACTAAAGACTTAGTCAAATCAGAAAAAGAAATTGCTAATTTAAAAACAGTGTTAGAAAATTTAAATTTAGAAAATGAGAAATTAGATTTGGAAATTAAAAAACTGAAAACTGAAAATGCATGTTTAAAAACTAATGCTTTTCAAAAATCAAAAATTAATGTTTATGGAAAATTAAACTGGTATATAAGAAAACATCAGGGTCAACTTAGTGAGTTTTCTGTATGGAAGCTTTGTCTAAGGAAGTGGTTGTTGCTCAAATAACCAAGAAGGCCTAGTGCCTCGCCACGACCTGGAAGCTGAAATATCGAAATAAAATGTTTAATTAACTTTCTGATAAAAGCATTAAAATTAGAATTAAATAATATTTTGAAAAGTTTTTAAACATTTCCTTAGAAATCCTTCAAAAATTATTTTTGTTTCTTGAAATTTTTTACATAGAAAAATTCTCATTTTTTTAATTAAAGATCTTTTCTGAAATTAGATTTGTTAAAATTAGCTAAGCTAAGTTTTTTTTAAAATTTTTATTTAGCAAATTATTCAAAATGACTTAGAAAATTATTTTTACCCCGTTTTTGCTGTGATCAAAGGGGAAGAGTTTAGTAACAAGTTTAGGGGGAGTTAGGAAAAATTAAATTTTTAATATTTCTTTCCCTTCTAACTTATGTTGCAAATTTTATTATTTTTGTGCTTAAAATGCTAGTTTAGTAATTTTCTTAAAATTACTATTTGCTTGTTTTTACCCTAACTTAAACTTGGGTTGATGTACATCAAAAAGGGAGAAATTGTTGGATCTCGTGGTTGTTTTGATGTGATCAACCAAGTTTAGGTTAGGTTCTGTTTGTTTGATCCCTGTTTCTAAGTGTGCAGGAACTTAGGAGCGCAGGAAGTCAAGCGGAAGACGTAGCTAACGAGAAGGACGACACAGGAAGGGAGCCGACGGGCTCGGTGCGTCCGAAGGACGAGAGAGCTACGGAAGAATACACCGGTAGACATGAAGAATGTGCACGGCGTTCGAGGGACGTAAAGCCGGGACGGAAGACTGCTCGAGGAGAAGGCCGAGAACTGGGTTCGGGTGAGCCCTATTCCGGATGGCTTAAATCACCCAAGCAAGCCGAACCAGAGCAAGTCAACCGGGAAGTTGACTTGACAAGTGTTCGGTCGACCGAACCCCTTTTCATCAGAAGCCAGCCGTTGGAGACATGTCAGCAACCAATGGATGATCTGTCGACCGAACCCTCTGATTAGTCGATCGAACCGAAGAGAATCAGAGACTTGGTCGAAGCGATTTGATCGGGTCAGATCGAGCAGAGACCGTTGGTTGATCTGTCGACCGAATACAAGGATCGGTCGACCGAACCTAAGCTCGATCCACAGAGTCTACATCCAGACGGGAAGTTGGGGAAGTACACAGGTTCGGTCGACCGAACCTGGGGATCGGTCGACCGATCCCACTCTCGAAGTCAAACCCTGATCCCGAAGATCAGGGGCTCTGGATGAGTCTTGGAACCCCTATATAAAGGAGTCTCGAATAGAACAACAAGAACGATCAACTCTGTAATTCTTTTCTAAGCAACATCTGTGCTCTTAAAATGTAAAAGACTTCTCCGCCTTCAAAGAAGGAGACTCTTTTAGTGCGCCTTTCCACCGCCTTGGATTAACAACCGTCTCGGTTTTAACCAAGTCAAATAGCTGAGTCGTCTCTCTTTTCTTTTCTGTCAATTACTTTAATTATTAGTGTTGCTTTATTTTAGAGTTGAAAGTTTGAGGAGGGTATAATTTTTGATTGCAGGCAATTCACCCCTCTCTTGCCGGTCCCCGCTGCACCAACAGTAAATAATTTAATCTGGGGTAAAAGCAAGTCATTTATGTCTTTGATTCGTTCTATGGACATTAATGTCTTTGATTTGTTCTATGAAACAGCTAAGTAAGGTGTGACAATTTTCTTAGCAATTGAATGCTCACTGTGCTTGCTGTCGCACGAACCATTTTCCCTAATGTATGGAATGGATGTTCTTATTTGGTCTTTGTGACTAAATTTTGCTCTGGTTTTTGTGAGTTGATCTTTATAAAGTCTTCGTGGCTTATTTGGTCTTTGTGACTAAATTTTGCTCTGGTCTTCGTGACTTGATCCTCATAAAGTCTACGTGACTTATTTAGTCTTTGTGACTAATTGCGCTCTGGTCTTCGAGATATGATCACCTTGTAGTCTATGTGACTGACATGGTCTATGTGACCATATGATTTGACTTGGACGAGTGGGAGATGTTAAACGTTGCATCAGTTGCAACGTCGGGAAGATGAAGGGGTGCCCATTCACCTTCATCTTCCTCCTTTGAAAGCTGCCATCAAGGCATCGGTTGGTAACCGATGTCTTGCTTGCTATATATGATGGCGTCTAAGGCAATCAGAATGAGAGGTGCGCAAGTGAAGCGGAGGTGACCAGAGAGTTTTGGGAGGTGATCAGCGAGCAGAGGAGAACACCCAGAGGTTGAGATTTGGTTCGTGAAAGAGTTCGAGGAGGTTCCGTGAGGTGATCTTCTCGGCGACAGCGGCAACCTCTTCATCGACCGGTGTCTTCGGTTGCGGTTCTTCGGGAGATCACTGTGAGTGGTTACCGTATTATTTTGTTTCTGTTTCATGCTCTCAAAACTACCAACACTACTAACTCTTGAAATAATGACTGACACATGAAGAAGATATTTATCTCAGCTATCCCGAATAGAACTCCTCCATCAAAGATAATAGAAAAGGTGGGGTCAAAAAATTGAAAATGGAGCTCCATCATTTAGGTGGCTCGAATTGCAGCGTTTCGATTTAGCTCCAATTTCTTGGCATTTTGAATTGAATTAGGCTCCGTGCTCTGTGATAGACTTGAACTAATATGATATCGAAGTAGTCCACAGGAGAGGTATTAAAGAGAACAGAAAAATCTACATGTAAAAAACAATGAGGGGGAGAAGGGAAAGATGAACTTCATGCAGGCATCTCAGTGTTTGGGATTGAATTAAACATCATCTTGAGATCACTAAAGAGAAGCTTCAGTTAGCTGCTCCTTTGTGATTCAGAGGATCACAACCACAAGGAATTGGAAGGCAGAGAAGTGAATAGCTTCAGAGGACCAAACTAGTTGCTTGAGCTGGATATTGGCAATTACTTTTCAGCTGGAAGATGCAACAATATATCACTAGTGACTGAATGATTAAAGTGGGGAGAGGAAAGGATTGTATGTTCACGTGCGTGTTGCATTATAACTATTACTACAACTACAAATACAACTAGATTTTGTTTTTAAATAAAGTGCAGAGGAAGCAAAGACCAACTTCCTATACGATCTTCCCTTGTGGTGCCAAAACTAATTCTAGTATTCATTTTTAAGGATTCAAAGCTAAGAATCAGGAATGACTGCTCAGTCAATAAAATAGACAATACAGAATATAGTGTTTTATGCTTATCAAGTGGCCGAGCCCAGATTGTTGAAGATTTCAGACTCTTGTCCCATTATTACTAGTTAGCTGAAATTGGATGTTATAGAAAGGAAATAGAAATCAAAATATTTGATAAATAATTATTTCCCAACTTAATTTTTAGTTAAATGACAACAATATTTTTAAAGTATATAAATTAATCTTTTTTAATTATTTAAATATAAATATTGTATCAAAATTATTTTTTTATAATAAAAAGTTATATAAAATTAATAAAAATAAAAATAAAAAATTAACAAAATTTATATAAATACATTAAAATATGTATAAAAAAATTCTAGAAATACAAATTATATAAAAATATAAAATATTATTTTAAAAATAAATATCACAAAATGTGGTGATAATTATGTAAAATAATAAATTTATTAAAGTAAAAAAATATGGTGGTAATTATGTAAAATGATAAGTTTTTTAAGGATAAAACTATTAATTTTTAATTTTAGACCATAAATAAAAAAATAGAAGAAAAAAAAAACATTATATTCTTACTTCCCGCCTTTGGGTCGCAAATACTCAAAAATATTTTTATGTAATTAGAATTTAAGAACTACTTAGTAGAAGTTCTACCAAATATTCCTTTAAAAGAAGATTGAGAAAACTAATTGCGCGTGATATCTTAAATCATAAGTCCAAAATCAAAGGTTAATTCAGTTTAATTGATATTTTATTCTAAACATGAGAAATAAATAAATATATTTTTTAAAAAAAAAGAAATAATAAACAATGTTGTATTTAACCATGGAACAAATTAAGAAGTCTGAAACACCACAAAATAAACAGCTAATTTGGACACAATGGATCATTCATTAGCAAACGCTAAGCCGTATTTAAACAACCAATTGGGAAGAACTCGTTGGTCTTTTGACTCGTTCAACCCCACAGCTATTTTCTTACGTATTTTTTTATTATTATTATTTCATTCTTCTGTTTTTAATCTTTGTGGGATGCACATAGCCTTCTCCGCCCTCTCAATTTCATCGTCATCTTCTTCTTCTCCCCTCAATCTCCCTCGATATGCGCGCTAAGAGGGGAGGAGGAGGTGGAGGAGGAGGAGGAAGCATTATGTTAATTCACTGGCAAAAAAGTTTCGATTTTTAATTTTGTTCCTCGATCCCCTTTCAGACCCATGACCTCCTCGCCGGCCAGATTATGGTGGCGTCGGGTGATGGGGACCGTGAAGGATAAGTGGAGCGTGTACCTGGTCAAGACAGTGGGCGGTCGGCACTACCTCCGGCGGAGGCCGGAGGTGGATGCGGCGGTGATCCGGGCCACGAGCCACGACGAGATGTCGGTGGACTACAAGAGCGCGGGGCGCGTGTTCACGTGGGCGCGCGCCGCCCCCTCGTCGCTGATGGCACCGTTGATGTGGGCGGTGGGTCGCCGCGCCTCCCGCACCCGCTCCTGGCCCGTTGCCCTCAAGTGCCTCCTCCTCGCCCATGGCCTCCTTCTCTGCTCCGACGACGCGCCGCCCTCCGCCCGCGTCGGGCGTCTCCCCTTCGATCTCTCCGACTTCCGCGACCGCTCCTCTGCTTCCCCCGGCTTCTCCGCCTTTGTCCGCGCCTACTTCAACTTCCTCGACCACCGATCGCTCTTCTCCTCCCTCGGAAGCGCCGCCTCCCCTTCCCCCGCAGCGGATCTAGAAGACGGCGACGACGACCTCGAGGGATTGAAGCGGCTCCAGGTCCTGCTCGACCTCCTGATGCAGATCCAGCCGTATGCCGACAGCATGGCGGTGGGGCTCGTCCTGGAGGCCATGGACTGCGTGGTGATCGAGATCTTCGAGGTCTACAGTGGGATCTGCAGCGGAATCGCCCGATTCCTCGTCGGCGTGCACGGATCTAATTCCGGCGATGTCGACAAGAGGGTGAAGCGCAGGCGGGCGATGGGGATCCGCATCCTGCGGCGAGCGGCGGCGCAGAGCGCGCAGCTGTCGTCCTACTTCGACCTCTGCCGCTCCCTCGGCGTGCTTAACGCGGCTGATCTCCCCCGCGTCGAGGGCATCCCGGAGAAGGACATGAACGACATCGAGGCGCTTATGCTGGGAGGCGCACCTGCTGCGAATACAGCGGCGTTTACATCGGCGGCGGAGAAGCAGGAGGAGGAAGAAGAAGAAGGCAAGAGGGCAAGAGCGGCGTTGGATTCGGCGACGATGATCAGCAGGAAATGGGTTGTATTCGACGACGAGGGGAATGTGGGCAACACGACGTTGCTCCGGTCGCCGGAGAAAAGTGGCCAGCCGGTGGAGACGCTGTGGTCGCTGACGGCGAAGCCCGGGCCGGCGATGGGGCCCCTCCAGTACGGCAATTTGATTGACCTTAGCTGACGTTTTTACTTACCCTCGGTCATTCATCGAAACTACCATCATGCCATTACAATGCACTCTTCAACTTCAAATCCGTCTCGTCTCTAATTCATGGCGTTGAATTTTATTTTGTATTTTTTGTTAGTAAAATTCATATATTTTTTCCGGAATATAAGAACCGAATTACAAGTTTGATTCTGATTACTTAACCATTTGTTTAATCTTTTATTCTTTCCAAATATTTTTAAATAATAATAAAAATGGCTAACTTTTAAAAAAAAAAAGACAGCGCGAACACATAATTCAATAACACAACACTATTGTATATGATAAGGGATCAATTTCGTCGAATTTTTTTTTTCTCATCTTCTTTTTACCTTCTAATTAACCTAACGGTTGATCTATAATTTATCTTTCTTCGAATAATTCAGAGATAGATTATAAGAAGCGTTTGAGATGAGTATATTCATTTTTTTATTACAATAATGATATTTTCATGTACTTATAGTTTGATTCTCGTGCTAAATAGTTTTGTATCCACTGTGCTCAAACTACTTGGACAGTTAGACTACCGTATCAAGATTCACTTGTGTTTCCAAATTTATGGAGGTTTGTTCGGTACCTAATTTATTCTTCCTAATAACATAAGATAGTAATGGGGGTGCCAAAGTGACGGATTTAGCTTTTTAATAACTTACCCTTCCATAAGTGAATTAGGAAAAGCCACTCAGCTCTCGGATTAATTAAATCCTAGACCCGGATATATGGATAAGAAAAAACATGAATTGTGTCACTAATAAAATTAAATCATTAACAATAATTTTGATAAGATAAGATCTTAATATTTAGTTGTTTTTATCACACCGTGTTTAATATAATAATATATAAATTATTTAGATCTTTGAAAATCCGAATAAATTATTTAGGTCTTTGAAAATCCGAATTGTTTGGATTTTCTAGTGTCACGTTAGAGAATTCTAATGGACTTCCCTATGTAAAAAATTATTTTAATTTAATATTATACTTATCTTAATAAAAGAAACTAAGAAAAATATATTTTTTAACATCGTCGGCTTAAAATATTTATAGAAGCTTCTTTGATCATAGTGTGCTTAAAATATTTATAGAAGCTTCTTTGATCATAGTGTTGTCAATTCTAAGATGTGGGACTAAAGAGAACTATATTTTTTATATAAACCAAAATTACTAATAAACCTTGGAATTATTTTTAGTGTGAATAGAAAAAAAGGACAGTAACGTAAATTCATTTTAGGCTTCACCAAAGTTAGTAAAGAGGGGAGATTTTTAATAAAATAGTTTTTAATTTAATATTATACTTATCTTAATAAAAGAAACTAAGAAAAATATATATTTTAACATCGTCGGCTTAAAATATTTATAGAAGCTTCTTTGTTCATAGTATTGTCAATTCTAAGATGTGGGACTAAAGAAAACTATATTTTTTATATAAAACAACTAAAGAAAATTACTAATAAACCTTGGAATTATTTTTAGTGTGAATAGAAAAAAAGACAATAACGTAAATTCATTTTAGGCTTCACCAGTTAGTAAAGGGGGGAGATTTTTAATAAAATAGTAATATATATATATATATATATATATATATATATATATATATATATTCTTTAAGGCAGTATATAAAATGAATTTTAGATCCAGTGCAACCTCGATTAAGATTTTGACCATTCACAACCAAAATAAAAACGAATTAAACATCAGAAAAGCTCAATTAACATTTCGCACTCAACACTAAAGAAATTTTTGATTTTAATTGGCTAAGGTTTTGATTGAAAATAAGAATCAGAAATAGTAGAATAAGCTAACTAATATATTGATTTATTTATAAACCTACAAATACATGTTCATATAAAATTTAATAATTATCTTTTATTATTATTTAAGTATTTAGTTTACCAATTAGCTTCTCATCCATCAAACTTCCAGGCCCTTTCCTTCTCCATGCGTTCCAAGTGTCAGCCACGGTTGGAAACCATGATTTTGACTGGGTTTTGGTTGCGTGATCAGATTGAGAGACCAAGACTTGATCAAAGCACAAAAGTAGCCGATTTCGAAGAAGAAAAGAATGGGATAGACATAGAATTTTTCCAACAAGCATCTTGTGCTCGTTCGCTTACATGGAGGGCCATGCATCATCCCCTATAAAGCAAACGCCCTTGCTTTCCCTCAACCCTTCAACTTAAACAGACATTTGTGCTAGTTCCTGTGATAAGCCTTGATTGATCGATCGATGGCGGAAGAGGATATCTGTAGGGGAGGAGTTGCCAACGAGCGCCAGTCCCTGGCTCAGGGTCACAACTTGATTCACAGTCAGGTTAGAAAGATCAAGCAAGAGGAGAAGATTGAGGATGGACTCCGAGCCAGGCACAACGCGCTGTCGGCCTTCAACCGACAGCTTGCGAGGTCAAGGCTCTCGAGGACGTGCATGGTTAGATGATGGATAGTTGTAGGGGGTCGGAGGAGGTCGTTGGACAGATTTGTAAAGAAGATAGAATAGTGTAGTGTTTCCATTTGTCGGGTCCAAGTGAAATCTAATTTTTGTCGCTCTCAGTTCTGCCTCTATCTATGAAAGTAGAATGACAACTTATGTTTACTTTGTTTGATTGCACTAGCAGAAAGGTAGGGGGAGGATGAAAAGATAAAAATAGTGATCAAAATCATTAAACCCAGCCAGCACTTCAATTTGTTCAGCTTGCTTAACCAATTTGATTTGTTTAGAAAGGCACAAAGCATATCACACTTGTCTTATTGTTTAAATAATGATTCCATGTACTTGCTTAGGGGCATTCATAGTTTGTCTATGCGATGATGCAAAAAAAAGTGTGTATGAATCAAAGGAAAGTTATTAAATGTGAATCCAATAGCAAACAAGAAGAACTAGATTGAATGGAGAACGAAAAGCATGGCAGATGTTAGGGAATACGTCTCCTTTACCGGGCTTGGGTAGGGTTGACACTGAGGAGCATATTATTCCCACCGGGGAGATAGGCCACGTTGGGTGTCTTGGAGAGAGTGGAAGCGATCTCGCGGGCAGCTTCAATTCGACGGAGCTCGAGAAGGCCAGTACCAGCAGCAGAGGTGGCATCAGAGATGAGCTTAGCGGCGTCGCTCTCACCCTCAGCACGAATGACAGCAGCACGACGCTCCTGCTCAGCACGGGCGACAAGGAACTTGGACCGCTCGGCCTCCTGCTGAGCGACCTGCTTCTTCTCGACGGCGCTGGAGAACTCGAAGCCATAGGAAAGGTGGGTGATGGCCACATCATCGAGAACTATGTTGAAGTCCCGCGCACGCCGGATGAGGGATTCTCGAACGAGGGCGGAGACATGGGGGCGCTCAGTCAGCAACTGGTCGGCGTTGAACTGGGCCACGACGGACTTGAGGACCTCGTTCCCTATGGAAGGGAGAACCTTGTCGTCGTACTCCGTGCCGAGGGAGGTGAAGATGGTAGGCAGGTGTGGGACATCGGGGCGAGAGAGGACGCGGAGGGTGAGGTTGACCATCTGCAGATCCTTGGTGCCGGAGTTGGAGGTGAAGGTATGCGGACGGGTTCGAATGTCGAAGACGAAGGGCTTCTGCAACCAGGGGACGAGGAAGTGGGTACCCTCGCCGACCGTCTCCGGCAGCACTCCCCGGAAACGATCGAACAGCACCGCCCGCTCGCCGCCGTCCACCGTGTACAGCGATGCGTTCAGTAGCGACGCGCCCACGCCCAGCCCGATCGCTGCCCGCGACACGTTCGTCAGGAATGACGCCACCGCCTGGCCACCACCCGCCGCCATCTTCTTGATTCGTGATCAACCTTTGAGATGGGAGAAAATGGCTGAGGAGGTAAAGGGAGGTTGGTGCTCATTTTATTGTGTAGAGCGGCGCCGTGGTAAAACCCTAACCGACTTGAAATTGGGACATGGGAGAACGAAGTTTGCTGTAAATCTTGATTTGCTGTCATGGCTGAGATACCAATTTTAGAAGGTAGAACTTTACCGCGAGCAGATTCTGGCTTTTGCCCTTATGCCCTCAATTCTGACCAATCAGAAAATTTCAATTACCTGTATGGTGAACTAGAAGGCTCACAGGATTGTTATTTCTAGCGTATCTGCCCATAATCATTTATGACTTGGAGGAGAAGAAAGGGGCAATTTAGCAAAAAGGATCTTGTCATAATGAACAATTAGTAATCAAAATTTTCACATAATTTATATCTAAAATTAGGGAGGTAAATGATTTGAAGCGAGTCAAAGTATTAAGTTCGAGTTTGACTCGTTTAAGTTATGTTTGAATTTGAATTTGGCTCGAACTTAAATTAAATTTTTATCACAAGGTTTGAATTTGAGCTTGAGCTCGGCTCGTTTTAAAATTACTAAGCTCGAGAATAATTCTAACTCGGCTCATTATTAGTTAAATTATTATAGTTAATGAGCCTAATTCCTTGTTCGAGTTTATTTTAGAGTTCATTTTCTGACTCGTTTTATAGCTCGTTTGCTCATTCTGCAGGTTCATTTTAGAACTTGAAAACCCATTTGAATATATATTCAATAAACTTAACAACTAAAATAATATAAACTCAACACATCATTAAATATCTCAAACTACTATATTAAATTTTCAAATATCAAATAAAAATAAAACCACCTTAAAATCCATTATCAAATGTCTTACAACACAATCATAGTTCAACTCCTCAATAAGTTCAAGTGAGAAAACAGAGAAGTTATGAAACCCATAAGAAAATGAATTGTGAAACTATCTCCGATAATCACTACCCTGCACATTCCATAAAAAAAAAGATAATCAATCCAATCAAGAAGCATATAATATATTTAAATTCTAAAAAAAAATAAACTTCACCAATTCAATGACGACAAATATTACGAGAACTTTTGATAGTTGACGGTAAGGACTTTAAGTCAAACGAATCTCCAAAAAAATCTCTTTAGACCCGAATTTTTCTTTTACGTACGCGTACCAAAAAAAAATTCAAAATATTAACATAAATAATCAAATAACATAAGTAAATTAGACATGTAACATATATAATTAATAAATACATAATTAAATTAGATATTGATTAACTTATTTTTTCTTTCTCTTGATTTGGTAATGAGCACATAATCAATTTTCTATGCAAAGTAACATTTGAACCATTTCTACTCTCAAATTGGCACAATATGGATCAATAACTCTACCACCTTCATTGAAAGCTGATTTAGAAGCCACAAAAGTTATTGGAATTGATAGTACGTCACACGCCATCTTTGACAAAATCATAAACTTTAAGTTGTTCATCTTCTACCATGACAATGCATCAAACTCATGATCATCTCCACAAGAAACAACTCCTTCCTCAAAGTACACCTCAAGCTCAAACTTCACTTGTTCAACACTGTCAACATTCTTAATGTAGTTGACAAATTGTGCTCTCACTTTACCTTATCCTTTTCCACAAAGGATACTTGAACCACTACAGATTTCTTTTGGAGTATCACCTTGAATATCTTTTTTAGTAATATCTATTCTGTGAGCCTCAACATATTCACTATACAACAAACGCAATATCTCACGAACTGTAGCAATGTGCTCAATTGCATCAACTTCAGAATAGATCTCTGGAAAGCAACATTCAATCAATTTCATCTTATTCCTTGTTTACTGTTGGATCGAGACACACATGAGAAGGGGGGAGCGGAGGGATGGTGAATCATGTGATTTTCAAAAACTCATTTTCTCAGTTTTAAAATTAAAGTATACGTAGTGGAAAAAGAAATAGACGAATGAAAACAAAGAGCATAGAGAGACAAGCAGTTTACTTGGTTCAGAGCCTTCGACGACTCCTACTCCAAGACCCAGGTTCCGCGGATCTATTGATGGATAATCAACTAAAAGCCTCTTCCGGTACCTCCGGAAGAGGAATCGAGTACAAGAATAGGGAAAGTGTAACAACCTACACTTTCCTTTTAAAGTAGTAGAATTAAGAAAGCAACACTAATAAAAGGTTATCAACAAATTAGAGAGCTCGGTTTGTTGCTGTCGATCTGTCGGAGATGATTCGGACATTCCGAAAGAGTAGCTCATAGGCAGACATACTTTTTAGAGTAGCAGCAGGAGTAGTTGGAAGCCCAGACAAATGCATAGTATCTCATAAATGTGTTCTATGTCGAAGCTTCCTTGAGCCTATCTTACATAGTTCTTGGAAGGTGCCTTCCATAGCCGTGGAAGGCGCCTCCAACTTGAGAAACTCGATGCCGAACAGCCTGATACTTATCTGCAACAAAGTCTAAATTTCATCTTGTGGAAGGCACCTTCCATAGCCTTGGAAGGCGCCTTCTATGAATAGTACGAAGGCACCTTCCATCAAGTTTGAAGGCGCCTTCAGATACTATTCATCTGAAGGTAAATTACTCCTTTGTCTTGCAAAATAACATTAGTCCAATAAATAAAATAATAACCTCCAAGACAAATGTTAGCACAATAATAATAAGCAGTATGAATTAGTCTCTATCCTCTTAGGACCAGGAACTAGTCAAAGTCTCAGATTAGGGATCCGAAATGGACCTAACCTGAATCGACGCCTACTGTTCCTTAATCGGGACGCATCCTCACAAGGTCACTCTCCTCTAGTGACTTTATCTTAACTTACCAACTTGCCAGTTTTTCCGTTCGCAGATCCAACTGGACTTCCTGCCAGATATTCGGTCAGCTCGTTGACCTATCTGGACTTTGCACCAGCTATCCAGTTGGCCCGTTGACCTAGCTGAACTTCGCACCAGCTATCTGGTCAGCCCGTCAACCTATCTAGACTTTGCACCAACTATCTGGTTAGCCCGTCGACCTAGCTGAACTTCGCACCAGCTATTCGGTCAACCTGTTGACCTAGCTAGACTTTTTACCAGATATCCAGTCGATCCGTCGACCTATCTGGTTAACTCCTGCAAACTTGGTAAAGTGGTTAGTTCACAACAATGCTTAACTTAACTCACTTGTCATTTATCAAAACCTGAGTTAGACTATTAGTGCAAACTGCATCAACAATCTCCCCTTTTTGATGCAATGACAACCTGGGTTAAGTTAGAAAAAAGAATATGCAAAATAAGTGAAAAAATGATTTTAGAGAAGTAGTTTTATTCTCTTGATCATTTTTAGGGTTAAGTTATTCTGATTTTCCTTTTGTTTACTAACTTAATACCTAACCCTCCACCTTTGTCATTCATCAAAAAAAAAAAAAAAACATGAGTAAACAAGTTAAGATAATGTTAAAAATCTTGTTCAACCTAATTGAAAAAGTAGTGACATTTGGTAAGAAAAATAAAGTTCAGAGTTATCGGTGGAGTTTAAAGAAAAACTTGTTTAAACTAATCAAAAAAATGAAGTTTGCAAAACACTTGTACTTTTTTAACCAAAGAAAAACAAAGTTGAAGGCTAAAAATTTACACTAGGTTTTGAAAGCTAACTAACTTTAGAGTTTAAGTAATTTTCAAGATCTACTAGCTTTTCAAAATACTAAGTTTTGAAAGTTTAAGTTTTAAGAAAAAATTTAAAAAAATTCAAGGATGAAACCTTTTCAAGAATGAAACTTGTAAAAGACTAATTTTTGCAAAGATGAAACTTTTTCAAAAATTTTCAAGGAAAACTTTTTCAGGTTGGTTTAAAAATAGTTTACAAAAATTAAAGTAGTTAGTTTTCAAAACATCTTTTCAAAGGATGTTTAAACACTAAAAAAATATTTTGAAAGTCATTTTTAAATATCATACCCTTGAACTTGATATTATTTAAAAATAATCTAATCAACTAGAAATTGTCCTTAAGTGTCTAACCGTTAGTTACTAACTAACTATCAGAGGATAGTAGTGTTCACTTGGTTAATCAAATTAAATAAGTTTATTCAGTTAGTGTTTAACTAAAATGGATTACTTAACCTGATCATTGTTCTGTTTGGTATTTTACGCCCAGACTTGTGTTGATGCACTGCTATAAGCATTTTAAGTCTAGGCAAAGGGCCTACACATCTCACGCCGTTCTAAGTTTTGGAATATACAATCAAGGGAGTCCTAATGTGTTCGTGAGATGCTCAAGTCCTAAATCTATAGGTGCATGCTTTCTATGGATTTGATCTACACTAAGACTAAAATTGATTTTGAAAAACTAAGAAAATGGGAATTTTGAAAAATATAAAAGGGGGTTTTCCTAGAATTTGCAAATCATTTGAAAACTATTTTTGAAGACAATAGTTCTATTCTATAGAACACATTCCTAGTTATCGACGTAAATTGCTAAATTCACTTTCAGTGAGGGTTTGGTAAATATGTCAGCTAAGTTAGATTTAGACTCAATGTAATTGAGTTCCATGTCACCTTTAGTTACATGATCCCTAATAAAGTGGTGTCTAATTTTGATGTATTTGGTTCTTGGATGATGTACTGGATTTTTTGTTAAGTTAATTGAGCTAATATTATCAATTAGTACTTTTGTATCTTTAAAATTTAGGTTAAAATAATCTTTTAGGGTGTGCATCATCCATAATAATTGTGTAACATATTCTCCTATTGCTATATATTCTTCCTTAGTAGTAGATAAAGCAACACAGTGTTACTTTTTACTAAACCAGCTGATAAATTATGGTCCAAGTAATTGACATGCACCACTTGTACTTTTTTTTATCTAGTTTGCAGCCAGCATAGTCTGAGTCAGAGTAACCTATTAGTTCAAAATTAGTTGTTCTTGGATACTAAATTCCTATATTTGGTGTTCCTTTTAGATATCTAAATTTTTTTTTACATTAGTTAAATGAGATTCCTTAGCACAAGTTTGATATCTAGTACACATACTAACTACAAATAAAATATCATGTCGACTTGTAGTTAGGTATATGAGGCTGCCTATGACACTCATATAGTATTTTAGATCTATGGGTTTTCCATTTGGGTTATTATCTAAGGTTGAGTTAGTTGCTGATCCTGTCTGAGAAGCCTGACAAAACAGAAAGCTGGGAGAAAACCTACTACTGATGAAGAATAATACCTATAGAATACCAATCCGAGAAACCCAAAGCGGATCTAGGAGAATGAAGTCATAGAATTCCCTCCTTCTGCCAAGATCCAAAGATGAAAGGAAAGCTTTAATGAAGAAAACCGAGATCTGGAGCTTTGAAGGCTTCCTGCGCACAAGAGACCAACCAACACTATTGTCAGTGACCTAAGACCGGGGCGGGAATCCCTGGCTAGGCCCTCTGACGCTCAAGTTAGTGATCTCTCTTTTGGTATGAAAAGCAGAAAGAAGAAGAAGATGAACAGTAGTTGAAAACTAGGGTTGTGAGTGTGAGCATCAACGTGAGCCTGCCTAGCCAACGGAGAGGATTCCCCTTTTTATACCACTTCATATAACCTCCATAGTCATGAAGTGGACCCTGATTTATTAGTGTTTGTTATGAGATAATGTAAGTCATGTACTTGCGAAAAATAACTTTTAAGGATTTTTTTTTTGTAATCCAGATGTACCTTCTTTGTCGTCTAGTACCTGTAAAAGAGTCTAGAAACATTCTTCCCGCCAAATTAGTCAACCTGTTATACAATCACATACTACAAATATCTTCATTAAGCTATTTATAAATATTCTTGAAATATTTGTTCTCGCTTTGTTTTATAATTTATGTGGAGATATATTTATCGTCCATACTTAATTACCCTGTTTTTATTATGTTCCCCCGGTCGATGTTGCCCTATATACTCTTATGCATGTCAAGATATGACATCGGCATGCAGGCCAGGATATGATATCAGCACGCAGGTCAAGATACGACATCGACATGCAGGCCAGGATAAGACATCGGCTTGTAGGCCGAGATATGATATCGGCACGCAGGCCGGGATAGGATATCGGCTCGCAAGTCGGGATATGATTGTTGGTCCCTTGGCGACCGGCTAGAGGAAGGGTGAATAACCTACACAATAAAATGAAAAGATCTTCCTCGACTTATAGCTTTATCAAAATAAACACTCGCATAAAAAATATTAAAAGACTAAAAAAGGAAGAGGCTCAGAAAGAATTAATTGGTTACAACTGGAGAGGTTGTTAATCCAAGGAAGATGAAAAGCTCAGTAAAAATATCCTCTTGACGGAGAAGCCTCTTATAGCAATTAAATCTCACAACTAGAAAGCTAAACTCAAACAGAATCAATTACAAGTGTTGTCTATAGCTTCTAGGACCAGGGTTGTATTTATAGCCCTAGTCGGGGTGTCTGGAAGGGTTCTAGGCGCTTGGAAGGGTTCCAGGCGCCTGGAGGGGCATTAAACTTTATCCCCGTCGCAACGGATCGCGTTTGACGCGTTTCAGATAAAAATCATGGTCCGGGAGCCCGGACGAAGAAAGTTAACATCCTGTTGACTTTTGGTCTCGGTCTTTCGCTCCGGTTCCGCTCACTTTCGTCTGTGTCTTCTGTTCTAGCTCCGCTCGCTTAGGTGATCTCGGCCATCCAGAATAGGGCTCACCCGAGCCCAACTTCTGGCCTTCGAGCAATCTTCCGCTCCGGCTTCTCGTCTCTCAGAAACGTCGCGTGCCTCATTCTTGTCCGCCCGTGTACTCTTCCGCAGCACCTCGTCCCTCAAAAGCATCGAGCCCGTCGGCTCTCTTTCATGTCGTCCTTTTTGCTAATTGTGTCTTTTGCTCGACTGCCTGTGTTGCTAAGTTCCTGCACACTTAGATACCGGGGTTAAAAACCAATAGGACCTAACCTGACTTGGTTGATCATATCAAAACTACCTAGGGGTACTAACAATCTCCCCCTTTTTAATGTGATCAAACCCAAATTAAGTTAGGGCAAACAAATATAAAGAAATAAGAAGGTAATAAATTTATAACTTAAGAATTTACAAAAAATAAATTACCCTCTCTCTACACTTAATCTTTCCTTTTTTCCCCTTTGATCACATTAAATAGGGTAGTTTTAAAATGATTTTGGAAAATCTAAAGTTAAAGTCTAAGGGAAATAAAAAACTTCTAAGTAAAATTTAGAGTTTTAGTAAAATTTGCATTTTGAAAAAGTTTTCTAACGGAAAATTTTCAAAAGAGAAAAAAATATATTTAGATAAGATTTCACAGAAAAATAAATTTTTATTAAGTAAATTTTTAATGATAAAAAATTTTGACAGACAACTTAAAGCATTTTTATAATTACTAAATGCTTAACAGTTAGTCAATTAAATATTTATTTCAATAATCGGCTTCCAGCCTATGGTAAGACACTAGGTATTCTTGGATATTAAAACAATAACCACTTTCTAGACAAAATCTTTTAAAGAAATTGGATATTTAATTTACTCTCTGAAAGTCCTAAGTCCAAAAAACAATCAACTTAATCATGTTTTTGATACCCAATATAGGTTCATTAAATTTTTTTTAGAAATATACTTTCTAAATAATTTTTTAATTTGACCCTTATGATTTTTGAGATACCAATTAAGTCCTGAATCATTTCTAAAATTAGGAGGAATAAACTTTGAGCATGTATGACTTTTTAAATTTTCTATTTCCTTTTTAAATTTTTTATTTTCTAAGTTTACTTTGTCAAAATCTTCTAATCGACAAGAACCAGTTAAGGTTAATTTTAAATCCTTATTTTCTTTCTCTAATTTATAGTAATTTTTCGATAATAGTTTTATAAATGCAAACATTTTATCCGGAGGTAGAGATCGTACATGACTTACCTTGTCAATTCCGTAATCTAAAGCTCCCCCTGAAGTACTGCTTTCTTCCAATATCGCTCCCCCTTCATCGATGCACTCGATGCTCATTTCAGATGAGTTTGCTTCGTCTTCATCTTCTTGGTGACTTGCTACTAAAGCAAGTCAGACAAGGGCTTCTATCTCTGATTCGAATGATGTGTCGTCCCATGTTGCTTTTAGATTATACTTGGGCCGAACTGGTTTCTTGTTCTTTTCCTTGTCCTTGTCTTTACTCTTCAACTTTGGGCAATTATCTTTGACATTCCCTTCTTCATTGCAATGGTAGTATCTTACTTTTCTTTTTCTTTTTGTACCCTGCACTTGATTAAATTTATTAGATTTAAATAATTTTTTAAATTTTCTTATCATGAGCACTGTTTCATTGTCATCGAGAGATGATTCAAAATCTCATCTCTCCATCTTTGCCTTTAAGGCAATGTTGTGCATTAGCTCCTTCTTCAGATCTGCACATCTTGTTTCATGGACTTCAAATGTTGAAAATAATTCTTCTAAATTAGTTAATTCTAGATCCTTAGACATCTAATAAGAATCTACTAATGATTCCCATTCAGTATTTCTAGGGAATGCATTAAGTGCGTACCTTACAAATCTCGGTTGCTTACCTATTCTCCGAGATTCGTGAATCCGATGATGAGCTCCTTGATCCTTGAGTGAAGGTGTGCAACAGTTTCACCTTCTTCTAGTTTGATGTTGCTGATATGGTTTCTGAATAGATCCCGTCTCATGAGTTTTGCCTCTGAGGTTCCTTTATTTAGTTCCAGGAATTTCTCCTAGAGCTCTTTGGCAGACTCGTAGGCTCCATTTCGGTTGACTTCTTATGGCGGTAAGACACTTAGTAGATGGAGCTCTGCTTTGTCATTTGCCATGAAGTCAGCTTGCTTCTTCTTAGTCCATTGGTATTTTTCTTTGCCTTCGGGTGCTACAAAATCAAATTCCATTATTAAGAGTAAATCAAAATCTATCTTAAAAAAATACCTCCATCTTTTTCTTCTAGCTTATGAATTTCCCCTCAAACTTTGGTGGGAAGATATTCGATCCGACCATCTCGAGTGCTTCGTTTGACGGTTAGTCCTCCTGAAGCTATTGGGATCTGATACCACTTGTTGATCCCTTGACGACTAGCTAGAGGGAGGGTAAATAGCCTACATAATAAAATAAAAAGACCTTCCTATAGGTTTATCAAAATAAACACTCACATAAAAAGTATTAAAAGACTAAAAAAGGAAGAGGCTCAGAAAAAATTACTTGATTACAACTGGGAAGGTTGTTAATCCAAGGAAAATGAAAAGCTCAGTAAAAATCTCCTCTAGGCAAAGAAGCCTCTTACAACAATTAAATCTTACAACTAGAAAGCTAAACTCAAACGAAATCGATTACAAGTGTTGTCTATAGATTCTAGGACCAGGGTTATATTTATAGCCCTGGTCGGGGCACCTGGAAGGGTTCCAGGCACCTGAAGGGGATAAAACTTTATCCCCGTTGCAACAGATTACGTTTGACGTGTTCTAGATAAAAATCCTGGTTCGGGCGCCCCGACCAAGAAAGTCAACATCTTGTTGACTTTCAGTCCTAGTTTTTTGCTCCGGTTCAGCTTGCCATGGTCCGGGTCTTCCGCTCCGGCTCCGCTCGCTTGAGTGATCTCGGCCATTCGGAATAGGGTTCACCTGAACTCAACTTCTGGCCTTTGAGCAATCTTCCGCTTCAGCTTCTCGTCCCTCGGAAACGTCGCGCGCCTCCTTCTCATCCGCTCGCGTACTCTTCCGTAGCACCTCATCCCTCAGATGCATTGAGCCCATCGTCTCTCTTCCGTGCCGTCCTTCTCGCTAGCTATGTCTTTTGCTCGACTTCCTGTGTTCCTAAGTTCCTGTACACTTAGACACAGGGGTTAAAATCAACAGGACCTAACCTGACTTGGTTGATCACATCAAAACTACCTTGGGGCACTAACAATGATATCAGCATACAGACTGGGATAAAACATTGGTTCGTAGGCCGAATTGTAACAATGGTGTACAGGCTGAAACATCACATAGGCACGAAGGTAGAAACACAACAATGACATAAATGTCGGAGATAATGGCACGCAGGCTTGAAGGTCGGAATGCAATCGCAACAACTAGGCCAGAGGCATACGGCGACGATGAATCTGCACCGGCTAAGCACTGGATCCCCAAAGATGGCGCCTGCCAGCCATGGTGCGGAGGTGGCATCGACTGTAGTGCGAAGGCCATGGCTGTCGTGGGCAACAACGGTGCCCTCAATGTTGGAGTGGGTCGTGGGTGGGTGGCGGCCACTGGGAGGCAGTTGTCGTACGACCATGGAGCACATTGGCGTGGTTGTTGGGGGGCAACGGAAGCAACGAGGTGGCTCGCTGGGTGTGGTATTGGTGGTCGAAGGCTTGTCCTGCAGTGGAGGCGATTGCATGCATACGGGGAGGTGACAACGAAGCTGTTGGAACTCCAAGGTTATTTTGGTGTGATCAACAAGTTAAGTTAGGTCCTGTGTGTTTCTAACCTTGTGTCTAAGTGTGTAGGAGCTTATGAGCACAGGTAGTCGAGCGAAAGACGCAGCTAGCGAGAAGGACGACATGCGGTGCGTCCGAGGGACGAGGCGTTGCGGAATAGTATGTCGATGGACGAGAAGGAAGCGTGCGGTAGTTCCAAGAGACGAGAAGCCGGAGCGGAAGACTACTCGGGGAGCAAGAGACGCAGCTAGCGAGAAGGTCGGCACGGGGTGCGACCGAGGGACGAAGACTGCGAATGAGTACGCTGGCAGACGAGAAGGAAACACGCGGCGATTCCGAGGGACGAGAAACCGGAGCGGAAGCCTGCGCGAGAAGACCGAAACTTGGGTTCGAGTGAGCCCTTTTCCGCCCGGGTCTTCTGCTCTGACTCCGTTCGCCTCAGACCGAGTCTTCCACTCATTTGGGTGATCTCTGCCATCTGGAAAAGGGCTCACCTGAACCCAAGTTCCGGTCTTCTCGAGTAGGCTTCGGCTCTGGCTTCTTGTCCCTCGGAATCGTCGCGTGTTTCCTTCTCGTCCGCGTACTCATCCGCAGTCTTCATCCCTCGGTCGCACCCTTGTGCCAACCTTCTCACTAGTTGCGTCTCTTTCTCCCCGAGTAGTCTTCCGCTCCGGCTTCTCGCCCCTCGGAATCTCCACGTGTTTCCTTCTCATCCGCCAACGTACTCATGCCGACGGACGAGAAGGAAATTCACCCCTCCCCTCTTGCCAGCCTCCAAAGGGACCTACAAAAGCGTCCGACGAACAATGAGAGAGGTGGCGAGCACCCACGGATGGCAGCCTAGGAAAGAGAGAGAGGAAGAGGCAGAATAGATCTGAGGGAGAAGAGGAGAGGTTTCACCAATCTCTTCTTTGCGTCCATTACGGTGGTGGCGGTGGCGTGAAGAGAAGAAGGGGAGCGGTTGTCGACATCGGCTGGTGGGCTCAAGAGGAGCTCGTGCTCAGGCGGAGCTCACGTTCCCCCGGTGGCGGTAGCCCCCAAAATGCCGAAGAAGATCCACCTGTGCTTGGGGCCTTCCGGTGACTGGCGGAGGTGATCCGATGAGCGACGGAGGCGATTGGGTGATCGATGGAGGCGGTGTATTCGTCGTGTGCGAAGAGGGAGAAGAGAGAGGCGGCTTGGTGACAGCCTCTTCGACTGAGGAGAAGACGACGAGAGGCCAACGTGCAAGGCGGCAGAGATGCACACCGACATGAGTTAGGAGGTAGCGGGCTATAGTGTCGCCTGCGGCTCTGGCGGCTAGGGTTGTGAGAGAGAAGGGGATGTGGTGGAGGGTTGTAGCGCCGGCGACAGCTCTGGCGATTGCATCGGCGTCGACGTCGAGAGGGAGAATATGGTGTCGGCTGATGAAAATCAAGAAGAACCCCCTTGCCTCCTCTCCCTCTTAAACCCTAAATAGTGTAATGATAAAAATATCCCTCCTTTTTCTCTTAATTTCTCCTAAGCCCTTAAGCTATATCCGTATCATTTACGTGTCACCCTAAATGAGCTGAGTTTTTGAGCCTATAAATAAACATATTCACGAGACCTTTAATCGAGCCGAGCTTGAGCCCGAGTTTACGAGCCTATAAACGAACATGTTCTCTAGCCCTTTAAACAAACCGAGCTCGAGCCCTTTAAACAAGCCGAGCTCGAGCCCTTTAAATGAACCGAGCTCGAACCTAAGCTCGTGAGCCTATAATCGAACATGTTCGCGGGCTCAAGAGCCTAATATCCTTAAGCTTGAGCTCAGCTCAATAAAAATGTCGAGCTCAAAATCGAGCTCGAGCTTAGCTTGATAAGCTAAACGAACAAACTCGAATGAACTTTTTACTGAATCGAACTCCGAATAACTCATGAACCATTTAATTCATTTACATCCCTATCTAAAATACCAACCCTCACGGTAAATAAATCAAATACTTGTAAACAAATTGATAATTCAATTTCACAAGAGTTTATTTATGTTTATAAGAGAAAATAAATAAATAAATTTAAATAATTCATTAAACTAATATCGAATACATATGTGCTAAATTTATTAATATTCAGGAATAAAAAATATAATAAACTATATTAGTAAAAAAAACTCATAAATAAATAGAATTTTAAAATCAAATACATTAACCAACTAAACACGTTTAAAAATATAAAACCTTAAGATAAAACAAATTTGAATTGAGATTTTAATAATTTCTAAATCAATAAAATTGAAGATAAATTTAAATCAAGTTAAGTTTAAATCAAATTTAAACTCGTAAAAATATCAAACCAACATTTAACAACCATTACAGCTTGATTCATTTTAGGTTAGTTTGGTTTAGCTCGAAAACTTTATCAAATAAGCTTGATTAAAATTTGGCTCAATTCTACTTATTTACCATCACAATGACCATAACATAATGTGTTCAAGTTAGTGAAGATAGGAAATGAACTAAATGTTTATAAGTAATGTTCGTGGTGGACTTAATAAAATATTATTTGTATTTGTTTAACATATATTAAGCTTAATTAAATGAATAATTTAAATAATTAATAAAATTAAATGAATAAATTTAAATACATGTTCAACTTGTTAATGTTCCCAAGGTTATGGTACTATGATTGGACATCCAAGTTGTCATCTAGGAACCCACGGTTCAATCTCTAATTATGGTATATTTATAAGAATTTTTTTTCTAAAATTTCATAGGATTGAACCAATCATCGCAGGACTAATTAATGAGACTAACTGAATTTATTATATAAATAAAAATTATATTTCAATGGATGCATATCCTGTTGGTTAAATTTTGACTCCATTGGCCATGGAACAATCAATCAATTATTGGTCTATGTATTTGGAATGTGAAAACAGTTTCAGCAACTGAAATGGTTCCAAAAACCGCTGTAACTACCTTCCCTTGCTTCCAAAATTTCTATGATGGCATAATATTGGAGCATGCTATAAATTTGGTCCTGGTTCCTACTCCTCTTGTGTCTTCTTCTTGAGACAAAGATACACCATCATTTCTATGTGGAGAAAGGGTCGGAAGCATCAAATTTTGTTGCAGTCGTCTTCCTTGATCAAAAACATGGCCGGAGGTATATGGTTTGTAAATTATGTAATTTAACATTTGGTATCAGAGCAATACTGCCTCTGCCTCATTTTTATGCTTAGCCGTAGTTGGAATTACTGCTTCTGCCTCTGATTCTTCCTTGCAAAGTCAATAAAGATGGTGCTTTGCAAAGGCACTTACCTGTTGTTGAACTTTGAGTTTCTTTCCCAACCAATCCTTTTTCCCAAATTGCAATTTCTGCATTTTGGAATGCTGCTGGCGCCGGTGAAGCCATCGCATCGCGGGGTTGCTGGTGAGCGTAGGCTGCAGGCGTTGCAGCCGCTGGCATGGAAGGCGAGCAGTGTCGGCGTCTTGAAGTTGGGAATAGGGCAGAAACTCATCGCATATTTGATTATAAAAAAAATCACATTTTTAATTAATAAAAAAAAACTTTTCATTCTGTTTAATTTCTTATTAGGCTGCATGTTAATTTTATTTTGGCCTTATTAATTATCCTCTCGAATGTAATAAATTTTATCCCATAGGAAAATTTATTATATTTTATGTAATTGATTTGGATAAAAATTGTGTAGGATGATATTGAAATTTTAATTCATTATATAAGATGTAATAAATTTTATCCCACAAGAAAATTTATTATATTTTATGTGCTTGATTTGGATAAAATATCAACTATATGTTTTCTAATTTACCCACCGAGATTAGAAATAATTTGATAATTTTATCATATTATTTTATGAATTTAATTGAATTAATGCTTTGGCCCACAGACAAATTTTATGTTAGTAGATTCATATTTTAGACATATTTTACATTGGTAGATATGTCATGTTGTTTAATTAGTTTCAAATTTTGTAACATGAGTATGATTAATTTTTTGTTTTGTAGTTTGTCAGTCTGCTAATTTCTCTGATATGATATGTGATGTTCCTGAGCTCCGAGGGGACAATTATAAAATTTGGAAGGAGAGAACTCTCCTTCATTTAGGGTGCAAGGACGTTGATTGCGCCATAAGGAAGGATGAACCACCTCCTGAAAATATTGCTCTTTATGAAAAATGGGAGTGATCTAATCACCTCTCAATAATGTTCATAAAGACCAAGATCTCACAATCGAACCAGGGGTGCTCTGGTTATGACGTTGTACCTTTTGACTGAGGTACTAGGTTCGAGCACCCCCTGCGCAGGCTCTTATCAATTAAGTGGTACCGTTCATCCAAAAATCCCTTAGGGGTTTCTGATAAGGGGCCGTTTCGGCGGTGGTGTCGGTCACTATAAAAAGTTTACCCATACAGTTTTTTTTGTCCCCTCGGATGGGTCTAGTGGCTAGCGCATGAGGTGTTGCCACAATGAGGTATGGGGTTCGAATCTCGGCAAAGCTGAGGTAAATACCTCCCTTATATGCTAGTCACTATTCCAAAGGCTAGTAACCGCCCGTGATTTACCTCCTCCGTGTTGGCCTTGGGACGGGTTGACGGGGGCCCTGGGGGCGAGCGTATTCGCCTCTTTGCCACAATAAAGACCAAGATCTCAGATGACATTAGAGGCTCCCTTGAGCATTATGACAATGTCCATGACTTACTGAAGACAATCGATGATCAATTTGTGTCTTCGGACAAGGCTTTAGCTAGCACCCTAATTCACCAATTCTCATCCATGAAGCTAAGTGGGATACACGGTGTACGTGACCACATTATGAGGATGAGGGACATTGCGGCTCAATTGAAGAGACTTGAGGTTGAGATGTCTGACTCTTTCCTAGTGCATTACATTCTCAACACTTTACCATCGCAATATACCCCATTTAAAATCTCTTATAATACACATAAGGAGAAATGGTCAATTAATGAACTTATGACCATGTGTGTTCAAGAGGAGGGTAGACTTACTATGGAAGAGGGTGAGAAGGTAAATTTGACTACACCTGGAAAGAAGAAGATATTTCAAGCCAAGGACAAGGGCAAGATTATTCCTGTCAAAAGGGACATTTAGAAAAGTTCCAAATGTTTCTTCTGCAAGAAGAAAGAGCATCTAAGGAAAGATTACACCAAGTTCAAACAGTGGCTTGACAAGAAAGGTACTCAACTCTCTTTTGTTTGTTATGAATCTAACATGATTGATATTACTCATGACACATGGTGGATTGACTCTGGTTCTTCAATTCATGTTACCAACTCCTTGCAGGGTTTACAAGACCTACGGAAACTAGTGGGAAGTGAGTGCTACATTTATTTTGGAAACAAAATGTCCTCACATGTGGAAGCCATTGACATTTTCAAGCTTGTTTTAGATAGTGGTTTCATTTTAAGTTTGAAAAAGACATTTTATATTCCTGGTTTTGCTAGGAATCTAATTTTAATTTCAAGACTTGTATCTGTTGGATATTCCTTTAATTTTTCAAATTCATCTTTCAGTATTTCTTATGAATATGAAATTATTAGATGTGGTACATTGTCTGATGGTCTTTTTCATCTTAATTTAGAAAATGATAATCACTATTCTTCTATGCATGCTGGTGTTAAACGATGTGTCATTAATGAGAGTTCCTCTAATTTGTAGCACAGGAGATTAGGTCATATCTCCATTGAAAGAATTAAGAGGTTGGTACATGATGGAGTACTTAGTGTTCTTGATTGGACCGATTTTAGTATTTGTATAGACTGCATTAAAGGTAAGCATACCAACAAGTCAAAGAAAGGTGCCAAGAGGAGTTCTAAATTGTTAGAAATAATTCATACAGGCATTTGTAGTCTTGATTTAGAATCATACCGTGACAAGTACTTCATCTCCTTTATTGATGACTATTCTCGTTACATGTATCTCTACTTATTAGACAGCAAAAGTGAAGCACTTGATGCTTTCAAAAATTTTAAGGCTGAAGTAGAGAAACAGTGTGACAAACAAATTAAGATTGTAAGATCTGATAGAGGAGGAGAGTACTATAGTAGATACACTGAGAGTGGACAAGCAACTGGTCCATTTGCAAAGTTTCTTCAAGATTGTAGGATTGTTGCCAATACACCTTACCTGGTTCTCCAGATCAAAATGGTGTAGCTGAGAGAAGAAACCGAACTTTAATGGACATGGTTAGGAGTATGCTTGCTAGCTCCAAAATTCCTAGGTCCTTATGGACTGAAGCTCTAAAGATGGCGACGTACATATTAAACTGAGTTCCAACCAAAGTTGTCCAAAAGACACCTTTTGAATTGTTTAAAGGTTGGAAACCGAGTTTACGACATCTATGCGTTTGGGGTTGTCCAGCCAAGGTGAGGATTTATAATCCACATGAAAGGAAGTTAGACCCGAGGACCTTAAGTGCATATTTTGTTGGTTATGCCGAAAGATCCAAGGGATATAGATTTTATTGTCCTTCTCACAGCACTAGGTTTGTAGAATCAAGAAATGCCAAATTTCTTGAAAATGATTTAATCAGTGGGAGTGATCGTTTTCAAGACCTTGGTCTTGGGAAAGATCATCAAGATACTCAATGCTCCACTTCAACTAGTAGACCAATTGTTATAGTTCATAATGCGCCTTGTGTTCATGTGCATATTGAGTAACAGGTCCAAGAGGTTCCACAAATTGCTGATCCAAATTCAGTAGACCTTGAGGTTTAGTAAATACCTGAAATTGTTGAACAATTTGTTGAGTAACATGATCTTGCTACACAGGAGAGTGTTGATGCAACATTGAGGAGATCTACTAGGACTAAGAGATCAACAATTTTTGATAATTATGTTGTGTATCTACAAGAATGTGACTACAATATTGGAGCCGGAAATGATCCTGAAACATTTTCACAAGCCATGAGTTCTAATGTATCTGACTTATGGTACAAAGCCATGAAAGAAGAAATGGATTCTACGACATCTAACAAAGTCTGGGATCTTGTCAAGTTGCCTAATGATGTAAAAATCATTGGTTGTAAATGGGTCTTTAAAACTAAGAAAGACTCAAAAGGCAACATTGAGAGACATAAGGCTAAACTTGTTGCTAAAGGATTTACTCAGAGGAAAGGGATAGACTACACGAATACCTTTTCTCCTGTATCTAAGAAAGACTCATTCCGTGTGATCATGGCATTAGTAGCTCATTTTGATTTAGAGCTGCATCAGATGGATGTGAAAATATCATTTCTCAATGGTGATCTAGAGGAAGAGGTTTCTATGAAACAACCAGAAGGATTTTCCTCTAGTAGTGGTGAGAATTTAGTCTTCAAGTTAAATAAGTCCATATATGGATTAAAACAAGCCTCTCGTCAATGGTTTAAAATTTCATGATGTTATTACTTCATTTGGTTTTGAAGAAAATATCATGGATGTTTGTATAACCAAAAGGTTAGTGGGAGAAAGATATGCTTTCTTGTGCTGTATGTAGATGATATTTTGCTAGCGACTAATGATAAGGGTTTGCTATATGAGGTAAAACAATTTCTTTCTAAGAGCTTTGATATGAAGGATATGGGTAACGCATCTTATGTCATTGGCATAAAAATTCATAGAGATAGATCTAGAGGCATTTTGGGTTTGTCTCAAGAGACCTATATCAACAAAGTTCTAGAGAGGTTTCGAATGAAGGATTGTTCACCAAGTGTAGCACCCATTGTGAAAGGTGATAGATTCAATTTGAATCAGTGTCCTAAAAATAAGCTTGAACAAGAACAAACGAAAACCATTCCATATGCTTCAGTTGTTGGAAGCCTTATGTATGCTCAGGTATGTACTAGGCCTGACATTGCATTTGTTGTTGGAATGCTTGGGAGATATCAGAGTAATCCAGGTGTTGGCCACTGACGGGCTGCAAAGAAGGTTATGAGATACCTTCAAGGAACCAAGGATTACATGCTCATGTATAGACGGACTGAGAAGTTGGAAGTCATTGGATATAGTGACGCAGACTTTGCTGGTTGTATTGATTCATGTAAATCAACATCTGGTTATGTGTTTATGTTAGCCAATGGGGTTGTGTCATGGAAAAGTGCCAAGCAGACCTTGATTGCTAGCTACTTCCACTATGGAGGTTGAGTTCGTCTCTTGTTTTGAAGCAACCTCGCATGGTGTATAGTTGAAGAGTTTCATATCTGGGCTTAGAGTTGTGGACTCTATTTCAAAGCCTCTGACATTATATTATGATAATTCAGCTGCTGTATTTATGGCTAAGAACCATAGAAGTGGTAGTCGTAGTAAACATATCGACATTAAGTACTTAGCCATAAGAGAGCGTGTCAAAGAAAAGAAAGTGGTTATTGAACACATAAGCACTGAATTGATGATCGCGGATCCTCTGACTAAGGGCATGCCACCAAAGGATTTCAGGGATCATGTAGCGCGTATGAGACTTAGTTCCATAATGTAATGTTTTTTTTTGTTTCTTTAATGAAACTCTTATTTAGTTTGGATATTTTTCTCTTGAGTTGTATACATATTTATTGTTTGAAAAATATCATTATGTTTGGACCACAATAAACATTGGGTTTATTTTAATTTGGTTTGGGGTTGATATTGAGAAGTGTAACATATTGTGATACATGGATGATAATACTAATATTTAGAGAAACTGTCACCACGATCTATATGTTAATGTTGTTATACAGTGGATATACATAAACCAAGTGGGAGAATGTTGGTTAAATTTGACTCCATTGGCCATGGAACAACCAATCAATTATTGGTCTATGTATTTGGAATGTGAAAACAGTTCCAGCAACTGAAACGGTTCCAAAAATCGCTATAACTACCTTCCCTTGCTTCCAAAATTTCTATGATGGAAGAATATTGGAGCATGCTATAAATTTGGTCCCTGGTTCCTACTCCTCTTATGTCTTCTTCTTGAGACAAAGATACACCATCATTTCTGTGTGGAGAAAGGGTTGGAAGCATCAAATTTTGTTGCAGTCGTCTTCCTTGATAAAAACGATGGACGGAGGTATATGATTTGCAAATTATGTAATTTAACATATCCTTGAAAAAATAAATCTCTATTCTCTAACTAGATTTATCATATAAATAAAAATTATATTTCAATGGGTGTTGATCCGGCGGTAAGAATAGGGGACCTCCGTCCTGGGAAGTCAACGCCACGTGGAAGTCAAAGGGCCAGGTGGTCGATAGGAGAAGGATGGACCGACCGGACTCCCGAGAAAAGATTGGATCGGTAGGCCGACCGGAGAAGGGTGGGCTGACCGCCCGGCCGGTCGACCGGTGTCTACCTGATGGCAAAAGGCGCCCCGGCAGGAGTCAGGGTTTTGGCGCTCATTGAACAGGCTCGTAGGGCCGAGCGGATGGCACGCTCGGCCGAAGACATAAGGTAGCATACTGCTAACAGTCTCCACAGAGCACATTATCGAGAACCTCCCAAGTAGACCACTATATATGACCGGCCGGACGTAAGGCGAGTGCTGGCCGACCGGACGCCCGGCAGGGAGTAAGGAGAAAAGGACAAGGGACATCTTCTGACAGCGGGCATGCTCTATAATTCGGCCATACTCCAAATCTTACGACAAGGGGTTCCGCTGTCCCATCGAAGACATGCTTGGACTGTAGCAGTATGGTGTCAGGTAAGCTTGCTTACAGGCCCTTACTAGGGTATGGGTTGAGGACACGTGTTTGCATAGGTATGTGTGCCTGAGCTCCTCTCCAGCTCTATATAAGGAGCTTTGCACTTCACCAGAGGTACGCGTTCTTTGAGACTGGAAGCCACTTCTTCATTGTTCGCTTACCTGACTTGAGCGTCGGAGGGTCGTCGCCGAGAACCTCTTCCCGGCCCGACTTTTGTGCAGGTTCACCGGAGGCCCGTGCGGACAGTCAGGAGATCTACGCCAGCCACTTGGAGAGCGCCACGTGTCTAGCGTCCGTTGATTCAGCTTTCGGACAGGATCAATTTGGCGCCGTCTGTGGGAACGCTCCTGCATCCGATCGGAAGCAATGGACGAAGCTGGACGACCGCACTCGGTGATGCTCTCCACAGAGGAGCTCGATGCGTTGATCGAGACAAGAGCCGCTAAGCTTGTGGAACAGAGACAAAAGTTGCAAGCCGAGCGGATGGATCAGCAAGCAACATCAGCCTCAGGTGGCCAAGCGGAAGCACCACTGGCCACAGTTCCATTCCATCGGGCACTGTTCCGCACGCCTCCTGAAGCTGCAGCAGCGAATAGCGATAGAGGATCTTCATCAGAAGAAATACCGATACGGGACAGCAGAAAAGGCAAAGCCCCCCGAGCGGACGCCTCGCCCGAACGGATCAACCGTCAATTCTCAGAGGCTATTCTACGAGACCCTCTGGCAAAGCACTATGTGCCTCCGGCGATCGGTGAATACAATGGAACCACCGACCCGGATGATCATTTGGGCAAGTTCGACAACACCGCTACTCTTCATCAATACACAGATGGAGTGAAGTGTCGGGTTTTTCTTACCACCCTCTCGGGATCGACTCAACGGTGGTTTCGGAAGCTTCACGACGGATCCATCACGAGTTTCAAGGACTTCCGAACGACCTTCCTTCACCACTTCGCAAGCAGTCGGTGCTATCAGAAGACTAGTGTCAGTCTGTTTGCCATCAAACAAGAAGCCCGCGAATCGCTCCGAGCCTACATCCAGCGGTTCAACAGGGTAGCCATGGATATTCCAACGGCCACCTCGGAAACCATGATGAATGCCTTTACACAAGGCCTCGTGGACGGGGACTTCTTCCGATGGCTCATCCGGAAGCCGCCCCGAGACTACGACCACATGCTACACCGGGCCAACGAATACATCAATGTGGAGGAAGCCCAGGCGGCCCGACGAAAAGAAGTTTCAACTGAGCGGTCAACCCCTGCCGAGCGGAAGCCTCATACTGCTCATCAGCCGCCCAGAGGACCGCGAGCTGAAGCAGCTCGTCCACCACAATAGGCAAGATCCCATGCCATCCAAGAAGTATTCGCCGAGCGGCCCAGGCCAAAAAAGAAGGTATGGACCCCAATGTTCTGTTCCCGGACAGATACACACAACACAAGAGATTGCCGGAGTCTTCCATTGATCGCTCATCCCGTTCCCCGAAGTGGTGGCCGTCAATCGCCATCATCCGACAGGTGACAGAGGCCTCGTGAAGCCGATCGGATGGTAGCCGATAGGCGACAGGAATAGACTCCCGAGCGACATCACACTCCGAGGCGTGAGAATCCCCGGATGTCTAGGGAGCGTCCCCGACCGTCCGCTCGGGAAGAAGAAAATAGAAGCAACACTTCCCGAGGCGAAATCAACATTATAGCCGACGGGCCGACCGGAGGAGACTCTAACCGAGCAAGGAAGGCGAACGTCCGACAACTCCAGATCCATGCGGTCAGTTGCATCCAAGAACGGGCGAGCGGACCCGAAATCAGTTTCGGGCCCAGGGACTTGGAAAGAGTTGAAGTTCCCCATGACGACGCTCTTCTCATCAAAGCGGTAATAGCCAATTATACTATTCACCACGTTTTCATTGACACAGGAAGCTCGTCAATATCATATTCAAAAAGGCCTTCGACCAACTACAAATTGATCGGGCCGAGCTGCTGCCCATGACGACCCCCCTCTACGGGTTTACGGGCAATGAAGTTCAGCCGGTCGGACAAATCCGACTGGCTATCTCGCTGGGAGAGGAGCCACTCAGGAGGACGCGGACAGCAAACTTCGTGGTGGTGGACTCTCCGTCAGCGTACAATGTCATATTGGGACGACCGGCTCTCAGTGAATTCCGAGCGGCCGTCTCCACCTTCCACCAGAAAATCAAGTTCCCGGTTGAGGACAAAGTGGGAGAAGTACGAGGAGATCAACTAGCGGCTCGGCGATGTTACGTCGAGATGGTCCAAGCAGAAGCCAATTCCGCCCGGAAGACGCCACGGATCGAGGTGAACGCTATAACTGAAAAACCTCCCTCTTTGGTTTATGAAGAAAAAGAGGAAGTGCAGATTCACCCGACCCGACCGGAGGCCACAACGCTCATTGCGGCCGATCTGGAGGCCAACCAGAAAGAGGAAGTGATCAAATGCCTCCAGAGAAACCATGATGTCTTCGTCTGGTCGACGCATGAGCTGCCCGAAATTTCACCGAGTATAGCGCAGCATGAGCTCCACATCCGACTGGACACTTGGCCAGTGAAGCAGAGAAAGAGGGACTTCAGCGCCGAACAAAATGCAATCATCCGAGCGGAGGTCGAGAAACTCCTGGAGGCCGGCCACATACGCGAGGTCCAATTCCCTAGCTGGTTGACGAACGTGGTACTAGTCTCCAAGCCGGGCAACAAGTGGAGAGTGTGCATCGATTTCCGGGACCTTAACAAGGCGTGCCCAAAGGATTTTTATCCCTTGCCCTGGATCGATCAACTGGTGGACTCCACGGCCGGTTGCGAGTTGATATGCATGCTCGACGCTTATCAAGGCTATCATCAAGTGCCGCTTGCCCGAGAAGATCAAGAAAAAGTCAGCTTCGTTACAGCCGACGACACCTATTGCTATAATATGATGCCGTTCGGACTGAAGAACGCGGGAGCCACTTATTAGCGCTTGATGAACAAAGTGTTTAAGGAGCATATCGGGCGAAACCTCAAAGTATATGTGGATGACATTCTCATCAAGTCAGTCTGAGCGGCCGATCTCTTTGAAGACATGGAGGAGACTTTCCGAACGCTACGGAAATATGGAGTTAAGCTAAACGCTCAGAAGTGCCTGTTCGGAGCAAAAGGCGGGTGTTTCCTGGGATACATAGTGACCGAGCGGGGCATCGAGGCAAATCCCAGCAAAGTGAAAACGTTACAAGATATGCCACCCCCAAGAAATCTGAGGGAAGTGCAGCGCTTGACCGGTCGGATAACTGCTCTGTCCAGATTCATCTCCAAAACCGCCGACCGGAGCCTACCTTTTTTCAAAATATTGCGCAAAGCCACTAAGTTTCACTGGGACGAAGAATGCGATCTGGCGTTCGAAGAACTGAAGGCATATCTGAATTCTCTGCCTGTGCTAGCTAAGCCAGCCGCAGGTGAGCCACTTTGTATCTATTTATCTTCAACTGAGCAAGCAGTAGGCTCGGTGCTAGTGAGGGCGAGCGGAGAAGAACCTGTATATTTTCTGAGCCATATTTTAAAAGATGCTAAATCTCGCTACACCGGGCTTGAGAAGCTGGCTTTCGCTTTGGTCCTCGCCGCTCGGCGCCTCCGTCCCTATTTCTTGGCTCATACTATCATTGTCCGGACGAACAGCCCATTGGGAAGAGTGATGTTGAACCCAGAAGCGTCTGGGCGGCTCATCAAATGGACAACGGAGTTGAGTGAATTTGACATTCAATACCAGCCCCGTTCGGCGATAAAGGCGCAGTCCTTGACAGATTTTGTCACTGAAGTACAAAGGCCAGAACCCGAATCCATGTGGAAAATATTCGTGGACGGATCGTCCACTCGGCTCGGAAGCGGGATTGGTGTACTATTACTCTCTCCTCAAGAAGAAAAAAATGCACTTATCCGTCCGGCTAGATTATAGAGCCACGAATAACGAAGCAGAGTACGAGGCTCTTATAGCTGGCTTACAGGCCGCCCGGCATGTAGGGGCAAGACGGGTGACGCTGCATTCAGACTCTCAGTTGGCCGCTCAGCATCTCTCTGGCACTTTTGAGATTAACAACGCTCGGCTCAAACTCTACGCTGAAGCCTTTGAAAAGGTCAAGGCCAATTTCAAAGAAGTCATTATCCAGAAGATACCCCGAGTGGAAAACCAAGCGCCCGATGAGTTAGCCAAGCTTGCAAGTTCAATAACGTCGGTCGTCATCCAGCAGCCAATTGAACAAGTATCTTTGGTGGCGCACGTCGACCGGATGGAGGGCCTCTCGTTTCTGAGCGATTGGCGGACGCCCATCGTGGAGTTTCTCCGCTCGGGAGCTATGCCTTCCGATCGGGATGAAGCCCAGCTGTTGAGGAGGAGAGCCGGTCTGTTCACGCTCATTGGAGACCAACTATACAAGAAGGCTTTCTCCCGCCCACTGTTGAAATGCATGAGCTCGGAAGACGCGGCCGTACATCCTCCAAGAAGTGCATCAAGGATCGTGCGGAGGGCATCCGGGCGGACGATCGCTGGCTAAGAAGATCCTGCTGGCCGGATACATTTGGCCAACCTTACAAGAAGACGCCGCTCGGACCGTGTCGACGTGTCTTTCTTGCCAAAAGTATCATAACTTCTCACACTGACCGGCGGAGGAAATGAAAGCAGCTACTGTGTCCTGTCCGTTCGACCAATGAGGAATGGATATTGTGGGTCCGTTTCCTATGGCGACCGGGCAGCGAAAATTTCTACTGGTGGCGGTCGATTATTTTTCCAAGTGGGTGGAGGCCGAGCCGCTAGCCAAGATCACCGAGCAGATGGTCAAGAAGTTTATCTGGCAACATATCATCTGCCGGTTCGGCATCCCCCGTCGACTTGTTTCAGATAACGGGTGGCAATTCGCAGGAAAGTTGCTCGAAGATTGGTGCAAAAGCTATGGCATCGAGCAACACTTCACGTCCGTGGCGTACCCCCAAAGCAATGGTCAAGCCGAAGTAGCAAATCGGGAAATTCTTCGTATTCTGCGCGTTCGGCTCGACCATTTGGGAGGAAGCTGGGTGGATGAAGTACCGGGCGTCCTATGGGCCATCCGAACAACCCCAAAGGAAGGAACAGGCGTCACGCTGTTCCATCTGGTGTATGGAGGCGAAGCGGTTATTCCTGTCGAAGCCGGCGTCTATAAACCCTCCGAGCGGAAGACCGTTGAGCTCCGACGTTAAAAATCGAGAGACGAGCAGGCGTCTATAATCCCTCCGAGCGGAAAACTGTCGAGCTCCGACGTTAAAAATCGAGAGACGAGTCGGCGTCTATAAACCCTCCGAGCGGAAGACCGTCGAGCTCCGACGTTAAAAATCGAGAGACAAGCCGGCATCTATAATCCCTCCGAGCGGAAGGCCGTCGAGCTCCGACGTTAAATATCGAGAGACGAACCGGCGTCTATAATCCCTCCGAGCGGAAGACCGTCGAGCTCGAGGCGTTAAAAATCGAGCAGGCGGCGTCAGCAAACCCTCCGAGCGGGCGCCGAGCTCGGCGTTAAAATCAAGAGGCGAGGCGTCTATAAACCCTCGAGCGGAAGGTCATCGAGCTCCAACGTTAAAATCGAGAGGCAGCCGCGTCTATAATCCCTCAGCGGAAGACCGTCGAGCTCGAGGCGTTAAAAATCGAGGCAGTAGGCGTCTATAAACCCTCCGGGCGGAAGGTCGCCGAGCTCCGACGTTAAAAATCGAGGCAGTGGCTATAATCCCTCCGAGTGGAAGACCGTCGAGCTCCGACATTAAAAATCGAGAGACGAGCCGGCGTCTATAATCCCTCCGAGCGGAAGACCGTCGAGCTCCGACGTTAAAAATCGAGAGACGAGCCGGCGTCTATAAACCCTCTGAGCGGAAGGTCGTCGAGCTCCGATGTTAAAAATCGAGAGACGAGCCGGCGTCTATAAACCCACCGAGCGGATGAGGGCAATAAGGACTACAAGTGTCCAAGGAACTCTGCTATCAAAGCGGAACATTACATATTTAGCCGAGCGGAAAAGTCACGCAAAATACTTCGTAAAAATCCCTTTCGAATACTAGAGGTGTGATAAAAGGCGAGCGGACAACACACAGATAAACTTCTATTCAAGATATCATATCAAAGGAACAACAAGCAAAAGGATATTACATTGAAGAAAATAAGGCCGAGCAGCCAAATTACAAAAAGGGGTAGTTAGCCGAACGGCTAGATTACAGTTAAGCTTCTACTCTAAGTAGTCATAAAGATCCTTAGGGATATTGTCAAGGAGCGCCACTTGATCTGCAGCCGGGATGACGAGGCACTCGGGAAGTTGTCCCTTGGACTTCAAGTAGGTAGTGGTGGCAGCCATGGCAAGGTCGAAGGCAGTATACATCCGCTCGCAAACTTTTTCCAAAAATTCGGGCGAGCGGATGTAATTCTGTCTCAGAGTAGCAACCCGGCTCGGCTCGGCCTCTTGGTATTCTTTGAAGGCCAATTGAGACGCGGCGAGGGACTCCTGCAGAGTTTTCAGCTCGTCTATATGCTTGAGTGCGTCAGCCGAGCGGCCAGCTTTCTCGCCATCGAGCTGCTCCATCAGCTCCTTTACTTTCTGCTCTAGGCCTCGAGCCTCCACATTCTTTTTCTCCAGGTCAGAGATAGCCGTGTTCTTCCGCTCGGTCGCCAAGCTTATCTTGTGATCCATAGATTTTCTCACTCACTCGAGCTCGACCAGATGGTGAGCCTGGTCGGCTGTCTTCTTCTGCTCGGCCGCCAGTAAATCCTGAGCCTTTTTAAGCTCCTTTTTCAGATCGGAATATAAAGGGCCTTGAGAGCCGGACGGACCGCTTGTGGCCTTCAGTTGTCTCAATTCTGCTTTCATCATCGCCAGACGATTGCAAACGGCGATTTCCTCCACCCATCTCTGTCACGAGCAAGGTGTTAGAAGCCGATCAGAAATAACGCGTAACGAACTAAATGAAATAAACTTACCCCCGTGGCCTGTTGCATATGACTGTTGGCCAGATTACTGAGGGGGATCAGAGCGACGCGTGCCCGAGCGTCGGCCCACATTTCGGCTAAGGGCCCTTTCATGGTAATCAGGTGCTCGGGTGTTGTTGGTCGGTCGGCCTCAGGCAGCAATTCCTCAGTCGGGAGATGTAGGGAGACTCGGATGGTTTGGCGCCGACCGGGGGTTGACTGAGCGGATGTCGGAGAAGGATTAGAGGCCGGAGCCGAGAATTGGGATAAGATGGTTGAACGCTGGACTCGTTGGGGAGCGGGCGGAAGGATGCTGACGGGAACGACCTCAATTGGGTCCGCCGGCGCGTCCAATTGAGAGGGGGTCCGGTCGGACGAAATAGCCTCAACCTCTGGAGCCTTGCCGCGAGCGCTTGCAGTGGCCCGGGCGGACGGTTGAACCGCAGACGTGGCTGATTGGAGGGGAGTCTCCACTCGGCGCCTTTTTTGGAGAGGCCGCTCTTCTTCTTCCGGAGCGGAGCCTTCATCCCGAGCGGAAGGCTCTTGGCTGATAGTTGCTCTAGTCGCTAGCTCTGGGAGAGAAGCCTGAGCGGCCGACTCCCCAGCATGTGTCCCGCTCTCTTCTTCGTTTGAGCCGACCGGCTGGATACCGAGCGTCTCCATTTCTTTGGCTACCGCGGCTTCGAGCGCCGCCGCCTTTCTCTTCAGAATACCAGCCATCACCGACTCCATGATAATATTCGCTGCAAAGGGAAGAAGGACAAAATCAATTAGCAAGCAAAGTAAATGTACAAAGTGAAAATCTTACCGAAGCCGCTCGGGAGAGGTGTTCTGATCGGACTCAGCCCGAATATGTACATAACGCCTTCTAGGAGAAATTTGTTGATATCAAAGCACAGCCCGGCGAGCATGTTGGCGGCGTGGAGATAATCCGGCTGGGTCTTGAACCGTTTGAGCTCTGGGGAGAGAGGAAGGCCGACCTGCCACTGGGTTCGGAAGGTAGGTCGTTCGGGAAGGCGGATATAAAAGAAAAATTCCTTCCAATGCTTATTGGAGGAAGGTAATTTATTGAAGAAGACCAAGTCGGGCCGAGCTTGGAACATGTAGGTGCCCGGCTCGGATTGCTTGGGGTAATAGAAGTAATAGAAGACCTCCGGCCGGAGGGGAATGTTATGGATTTTGAAGAGGACGACTACACCACATAAAAGGCGGAAAGTATTGGGGACTAGGCTTCCGAGCGGAATGCCAAAAAAGTTACAAACTTCTACAAAGAAGGGATGAATGGAAAAGCGCAGACCGACTGTAAATTGGTCGCGAAAAACACAAAAGATCCACGCGGCGGTTTGTTTGGCCGAGAGGAGTCTGAGGGTAGGATGATTTCAAGGTTGGAGGGGATGTCGAAGCTGTTAATCAAAACATCGGCGTCGCGCGGATTGAAGCGCGACTCTATGGTGGTGTACCATGGGCTGAAAGTTTCGTCCTCGGGTTGGGAAGATTGGGCCATTGTCCGATCGGATAAAACCAAAAACGACGAAGGCAGAGGGCAAAAACAAGAAGATTGCAATGGAACAGTAACCCGAGTACGAAAACTGAAGAAAGAAGTGCAAAGAAAGCGCAAGAACTAAAAGGAGAAAGAAGGAGAGTCTTACGACGAGGAAAAGGATTGAGGAAGGGACGCCGGAGATCATCGGAGAGCAGGAGCGGGATTGCCGGAGCATCGAAACACCAGGGACAGAGGTCGAAATCGCCAACGCAAATGCGGTGAAGACGGGAGGGCGAAGATTTTATAGGGGGGAGGCCGAGCGGCCTCCACCGTTGGATCCAGGTCACGAGAATCAGAGCGCGCATCGCGTCGTCCATTTCGAGCCGCCTCGATCCCATCAGAGCACCACGCCGCCACCGTACAATTACGACAGCACCGCCACGTGGCAGCCAACCGCTGGAACGCATTTAATGGGCACATGCTCGACTTTAATGATAGAGATTGGCGAAAATTTCGAAGAGACGCCGAGTAAGACGACCGTTGACTGGCGTTCTAGCTACCCCCTGTGTTTCCGATCGGACGGTGGTTGCAGTAGGCCGCTCGGTTCAACTAATGGTCCAGTCAGTCGGACTAATCGCCTCCTTCGACTAGACTTGAAGGGGAGGCAAGTGATCCGGCGGTAAGAACAGGGGACCCCCGTCCTGGGAAGTCAACGCCACGTGGAAGTCAAAGGGCCAGGTGGTCGATAGGAGAAGGATGGACCGACCGAACTCCCGAGAAAAGGTTGGATCGGTAGGCCGACCGGAGAAGGGTGGGCCAACCGCCCGCCCGGCCGACAAGTGTCTACCTGATGGCAAAAGGCGCCCCGGCAGGAGTCAGGGTTTTGGCGCTCATTGAACAGGCTCGTAGGGCCGAGCGGATGGCACGCTTGGCCGAAGACATAAGGTAGCATACTGCTAACAGTCTCCACAGAGCACATTACCGAAACCTCCTAAGTAGACCACTATATATGACCGGCCGAACGTAAGGACGTAAGGCGAGTGCTGGCCGGCCGGACACCCGGCAGGGAGTAAGGAGAAAAGGACAAGGGACATCTTCTGACAGCGGGCATGCTCTATAATCTGGCCATACTCCAAATCTTACGACAAGGGGTTCCGCTGTCCCATCGAAGACATGCTTGGACTGTAGCAGTATGGTGTCAGGTAAGCTTGCTGACAGACCCTTACTGGGGTATGGGCTGAGGACACGTGTTTGCCTAGGTATGTGTGCCTGAGCTCCTCCCCAGCTCTATATAAGGAGCTTTGCACTTCACCAGAGGTACGCGTTCTTTGAGACTAGAAGTCACTTCTTCGTTGTTCGCTTACCTGACTTGAGCGCCGGAGGGTCATCGCCGGGAACCCCTTCCGGGCCCGACTTCTGTGCAGGTTCACCGGAGGCCCGTGCGGACAGTCAGGAGATCTACGTCAGCCGCTTGGAAAGCGCCACGTGCCCAGCGTCCGTTGATTCAGTTTTCGGACAGGATCATGTGTATATCCTTGGAAAAATAAATCTCTATCCTCTTTTAGTCACTTAGCAGTTTATAAGTATAAAGTTGAATCATAATCACATTTACTATAATAAATAAAAATTATAAATTATTCATAAATAATATCCATAATTTTTTATAAATGTATTTATCAATAAAACACAAATCTATTTATCAATAAAACTCAAATTCAATTTTTAAATAATCAGAGAAATTTTCAAAACTAATAAATAAACTTATAATATTAATCTTATTAACCAATTAAATAAAATTAAAAATATAAAAATATTAACTTATTAAAAAACAAATCAAGTCAGTTATGATTATAATTATTATAATGTAGGACTATAATGGCTACGACAAATGATAAATATTTTAAATTATAAAAATAAAAAAACTTTTTAATATATTTTTTAAGAGAGCTTTTTCTATTTTTGCACGTTTTTTTTTTACTTTCATATAGTAAATATTTCATCTGTATAGTTAGTTACTCATTTGTATAAATTCAGGGCAAGACTCAATCATGGTTCGAAGCCGACGATTTAACTATTCTAAATTGTAAATTCGACTATTCAAAATTTTCAACTCTTAATTTTGAAAAAGTAATTACAATTATTTGGAATGGTTGGCTATTGTTGTTCGAAATATGAATGGAAAAAGAGACAGAGAGGGAAAGAAGACTCTTTTTAATTGATATTAGTTTTAAGAAACTATAGTTAATTTATATTATTGTAGATATATTAATGATATGAATAAATATATAAATCTAACACCTAGATTTACATTGAGCTAAGTTGATCTAAGTGTGAATACGACCTATGCACGTCAAATACTGGATCAATCGAGATAAAATTATTCAAGTAAATAAACCAATATTTTACTACCTGCTCTAGAATGTAATGAAAATATTAATCTAAAATTAATGATCGACATTAAACTCATTAATGACGATTCTGTAATGTCTCGACAATAATGTCTGATATTAAGTTAACTAATGGTGATTCTGTAATATCTCGGTAATAATAACTAACATTAGATCTAATATTGAATTGTTATAACTTGGTTATTCATTGTAGCTATGAATGTGCCCTCCTATAAAAGAAGGCTGTGAACTAGAACAGTAGAAATCTTTTCTCTTAGCCGCGATTGAACTGCTTATGATAGCACTCGGGTGTATTGTCAATTCGATACGAGCACTCAGTGCTTGGTTGTGTGCGTGATTATGTCATTGTATCCTGGGAAATATACCACCCGAGGGAACCTCGAAGCACAGTCGGAAGTGAGACAAATCTGTTTCAAAGAAACTATGTTGAGCGCAAGTCTCGGCATCTCCCTCGGCAAATTCCTTTCTCGACTCCGTGACTCTGACTTCCGACTCCCGACTCAGTGACTCTGCTTTCGAACTCGGCGATACGAAGTGACAATTTTCTTGACAACCTAGTAGTTGGCTTACCTTTCAAAGCCAACAACTTAAGATTATCTGCTCAGGTCATCTCAACAAATAAGTCTGAATTTAGTTAGTTAATTTAGTATTTTTTTTACCCAAAATATCTAGCAATAGATTGTTCAACAATCTTGAAACAGAATCATTTTTATTGAGATGACCATAAAAAGTGTTGAGGTGCAACAGACTCATCACATGAAGGCAGAAATGTTTCAATCAATCACAGGAAAATGCTAGAGAAATTCTCTAGGTTGAACTTCAAGAGATGGCAGCAAAAGATTCTCTTCTACTTGACCACGCTTAATCTGGCTTGGTTCTTGACTGAGGACCCTTCCAAATATGCTGAGGATGCTAATATATTCAGACCATCAGTGCAACAAAGGAATTGACTCATTCTGAATTTCTTTGCCAAAACTACATCCTCAACTGTCTTGCCAACTCATTGTTTGCAGTGTATAGCATAAAGAGAATAGCTAAGGAGTTGTGGGAGTCCTTGGACAAGAAATACAAGACAGGGGGGGGGGGGAGGGGCAAGAAATTTATTGTGGGTCGTTGATTCCTAGACTGCAAGATGGTTGACTCCAAGATGGTGATCACCAAGTGCATGAGCTTTTGGATCTTACACAAGATACACTTAGAAGGTATGGTTCTGAGTGAAACATTATAGGTAACTGCTATCATTTAGAAGCTGCCTCCCGACTAGAAGAACTTCAAGAACTACCTGAAGCACAAGTGGAAAGAGATGAACATGAAAAAACTCATTGTTAGACTTTAAATTGAAGAAGCCAACAAGAGTTCAGAGAGAAAACTATTCTCTCGGACTATGGTGAAAGCCAACATGGTCGAGCACCGTCAAACTCGAAATGGAAGAATCCCAAAACTTATAAGATGGGACCCAAAAGAGACATAAGTAAGAAATTATATGGAAAGTGCTTCAACTGCAGCCAAGTTGGTCACAAATCTTCAAAGTGCAAAAAGTCGAAGAAGAAATATGAGGCCAACTTGAACAAGGGACTATAAATAGATGACCTCTATGCTATGGTCTCTAAACTGAACTTAGTGGATTCAAACCCGTAACAATGGTGGATCAATACTGGAGCCACTAGACATATATTCTATAATAAGGAGATGCTCCACAATTTTAAATAAATCAAAGATGGAGAGAAACTGTTCAAGGGGAACTTATCAACCTTAAACATAATGGGCCAAGGAAAAGTGATGCTGAAATTGACCTCAAGCAAGGAGTTAACTTTCAATAATGTGTTGTATGTTATGGAGATTCAGAAGAAAGTAGTATCCAGATCATTGTTAAGCAAGCCTGACTTCCATATTATTTTTGAGTCAAACAGAGTTGTTCTGTTCAAAAATGGAATGTTTTTAGGAAAGAGTTATGTAACCAATAAATTGTTTAAGCTTAGTGTAATGGTGATTATATCTAAGGTTAATAAAACTGCAAACTCTTCCGTCTATATGTTTGAGTCTTCATGTTTATGACATGGTAGACTAGGATATGTTAACTACGATATGTTACGTAGATTAATTAACATGTAAAACATACCAACATTTTACCTTGACCTGAAATACAAGTATGAAATTTATGTTGAAGCAAAAATGATAAGGTCATCCTTTCAACATGTTGAAAGGAGCAGTGAACCACTCAGCATAATTCACACTAACGTGTGCGACCTCAACTGTACATCGAGACTTGGTGGGAATAAATACTTTATCACTTTTATAGATAATAACATAAAATATTATTATATGTATCTTCTCAAAAGTAATGATGAAGCTATAGAGAAATTTATTTTCTATAAGAATGAGATTAAAAATCAACTTAATTAAAAAATTAAGGTGGTTCAAAGTGACTAAGGTGGTGAATATGTTTCATCGTTTACTGAGTTGTGTGCTAAACATGGGATCAGACATGAAACAATAACTCCTTATACTCCCCAGCAAAATAGAGTTGTTGAGCGAAAGAACCACACTCTAAAGGAGACGATGAATGCTCTTCTATTGAACTCTGAACTATCAGAATTTATGCGAGAGGAAGCTGTGTTAACAGTTAATTATCTTTTAAATAAGGTATCCTGAAAGAAAATAGATAAGAGTCTATATAAATTATGGAATGGAAGACAATCGTCTTATAAATATTTGTGAATGTGGGGGTATCTCGCCAAAGTTTTGGTGTCTAATTCGAAAATGATTAAGATATAACCAAAAACTATTGATTGTATATTTATTAAATATGCATAGAATAGTAGTGCGTATTGATTTTATGTGTATAAGTCACAAATACTGGATATACATAAGAACTCGATAATAGAATCGAGAAATGCCTTATTTTTTGAGCATGTGTTTTCATATAATACTCGAGAAAAAACTAGCTTCCCAAAATGGGCATATGAAACATAAGAAGAACAAGATGATGATAAACTAGTTGAGGTTGAGCACAGATGAAGTAAAAGAGATCGGGTGGAAAAATTCTATGGAATGGATTTTATTACTTTCATGTTAGAAAGTGTGCCCCATAGTTATTTAGAAGTAATAAACTCTTCTGATGGACCTAACTGGAAAGAGGCAATTGCATCTAAGATAGACTCTATCTTGCAAAATCACAACTAGGAACTTATGGATCTTCCTTAGGAAACAAATAACGAGGTTGCAAGTGGATCTTCAAGAAGAAAATGAAATCAGATGGCATGATTGATAAGTACAAGGCTAGATTGGAAATCAAAGGATACCGACAACCAGAATACCTTGATTATTTTGATACATATTCTCCAGTATCGAGAGTAACTTCTATTAGAGTGTTGTTGGCTATTGTCGCTCTATAAATTTGGAAATACATTAGATAGATGTAAAAATAACCTTTCTAAATGAGAATTTAGAAGAAGATCTCTACATGGAACTATTAGTGTAAATTGCACTAATAATTAAACTCAAAATTTTAATGTATGACAAAGGTTAAAGTTAGACTTGTGACTTAACCTATTTACCAAGTATGCAGGACTAAAAGACTTGATGAGACCAGACACTAGGCTAAACTCCAGTTGGGTTAGGAAGGACCAAATGATTAGCAGGAAGTCCAACTGAGTCAGAGAGTACTAAACAGTTGGCAGGAAGTCCAGTTGGGTCAAGGAGGACCAGATGACTGGCTGAAGTATAGATGAGACATCTGATAGAAAGACCTGGTAAGTCAAGAGATCAAGGTCAACTAAATCCACAAATGGTAAGTAAAGGTAAGAAACTGAAGGAAAGATCTAGTGATGACTCATTTCTTGTTGAGGGAATAGTAGGCGTCGGTTCGACTTAGGGTTTCAACAAAATCCAAATTCATGATCAGACAGTCCGAACACTATCAAACATAATACTTATTTTTCATATTATTGTCTATTTTTCTAACTCTGTGGTGTGGGAAATTAAAGTTAAAAGTTAGCTGAAAAAAAGGTCTCAAGTGCTTGGGAAGGGTCCAAGCACCCGGGAAGGGTCCAAGCCCCTAGAGGTTTAAGCGTCTGAGTGGGTCCAGGAGCCTAGATGGGATCGAACCAAGCCACGTGTGTATCTGAATTGACATGCTTTGATTGGCCGGCACACATCAGGGTTCAGGGGCCTGGACTGGTCCAAGTGCTCAGAGTTGGATAAAACTTCATAGAAAGAATTTTATCAAGGTGTGATCACGTTAGCTGTCCAGGCGCCTGGAGGCGGATAACTCAGCAACGAAGCATGATCGAATAAGCCTCGATTGAGGTGCCCAGAGGTGGTCTGGGCATGTGGAAAGGCCTATAACATAGACTTCGACCAACAACCTCAGGACAAAATTTGTTCCAACTTTCGTACTCACGCGTTGCTCCAAGAAGCTCTCTACAACACCGAAAAGATACTCCAACAACTAACGCTCAAGCTACTACTCTACTTATTGTCAGTATAATTTTCTTATTGTCTGGTACTTAAACTCTTTGTAACTATTCGAGCTAATAGTGAATTACGCAACTCTTTGTAACTATTCGAGCTAATAGTGAATTACGCAATGAAAATACTCACTGAGTGTGAGTCTTGGAGTAGGAGTTGTTAAAGGCTCCGAACCAAGTAAAACCAACTTGTGTTAGCAATTATTTTTCTCTCTTTATTTTTCGTTTCATTCTCTTGTTTTACGAAAAAGTGAAAAAGTGATTCGTGCTATTCACCCCTCCCCTCCAGTGCTTTACGATTCTACAGGAATAACTTGAATGATTTTCTATGTCAGGATAGAAAAATAAGATTTGTAGATTGGTGAAATTATTATATGGCTTGAAACTAGTACCAACGTAGTGATATGAGAAATTTAACAATATCATGAAGAATGTGGATTCAAAATCAATGAATGTTATAAATGTGTCTATATGAAAACCATAGAGAATGACTTTGTCATCTTATGCATGTGTGTAGATAAATACTTATCATCAGGAGTAATGATAAGATAATCAAATTCACTAAAAATATATTGAACTCAAGATTTGATATAGGCCTAGCTAATGTGATTCTAAGAATCAAATTCTTAGAATAGCAGAAGAACTTATTCTCAGTCAGTCATTTTACATGGATAAGATTCTTGAGAAATTCACCAAGGCTGGTACTGCATTGGTACGAATGCTGATAGATATAAGTCAACATCTATCAAAGAATTAAGAATAAAGTATCTCTCAGATAGAGTACTCTCGAGTGATTGGAAGTCTGATATACCTGATGAATTGTACATGACAGGACTTAACTTACATAGTAAGTAAACTAAATATATACACGAGTAATATCTGTGTTGAGCACTTGAAAGGGATAATAAGAATATTGAGGTACTTAAAGTATACTCATAAATATAGACTACATTATATAAGATATCCTGCAATGATTGAAAGATACAATGATGCGAGTTGGATATCTAACATAAAAGAATCTAAGTTTATGAGTAGATATATATTATGGGAGGTGGAGTCATTTTATAAAAATTTTCTAAGCAAACTGTAATAATCAGATCCACGATGGAATCTGAGTTTGTAGCTCTTGACAAATGTAGTGAAGAAGCTAAATGACTAGACAATTCTTAGAAGATGTTTCTAGATAACCGAAATTGGTGCCAGTGATTTACATACATTGCAATAGTCAATCAGCAATTGGCCAGACACAGAGCCATCTATATAATGGCAAGTCTATACATATACGTTGCTATGTGAAGTCAATAGAAAACCTAGCAAATCTATTAACCAAAGGGTTAAATAGAGAGTTAGTTGCAAGTTCATCATGAGGGATGAGCTTGATGCCGATGAGAAATATTAGTGCAAAAGAAATCCAACCTAACTAGATCGGAGATCCCAAGAGCTAGGTTCAAAGGGACAACCTAACTGCACCGATAAAGTTTCTCATTGTGGGGTAACGACCCAATAGATCAGTGAATGATGGAGGTTAAGCACATGACTTTTAATAATCCAGTAGGGTAATGTGGAATACTCTTAAGAGATCATCTATGCTAGAAAGAAGTGGGGTTGCTTCGAAGAGGATTATAGACACAATTCTTAGAGCTTCTCATAGAACTAGACATGTTTATAGCCAAGAATGAAACATACTCATGAAAACTAAGTTATATTAGGAGAGTCATAGGTGAGATATGTTAATGCTTACATAGATGATAGAATAGTTCAAGGACATCGTGTCTATTATCAGCCAGTAAGCAAACAAATCTTCACAAGGGAAGATTTAAATGGTAAACCTACTTGTCCTACACTGAATTCAACTATTTAATGTTATTGCATACCTTGTTTTGATTTATGTGGGAGATTATTAGAAATGTGAATGGAAAATGAGGTGGAAAGGAAGGAGAATCATTTGTGTATGGGTTTAATCTCACATTACAAGTTTCAAGGCACTATGGTTAATTTATATTGTTGCACATGCATTGATGATGTGAACAAATGCATAGGAAGAGACTCTCTCTCACACATTGGTGTATAGGGGGTGCAAATCTAAGGCTCAAATTTGTATTGAACCAAGTTGACTCGTATGTGATCATGACTTGCTCGCGTCGAATGCCAGACCAACTGAGATAAAATTTGTCCAAACGAATAAACCAACGTTTTGCTTCCTGCTCAAGAGTGTAATAGAAGTATTAATTTGAAATTAATGGCAGACAGTAAACCTATTAATGGTGATTCCGTAACATTGGGATAATAATATTTGACATTAAATCCACTAATGGTTATTCCGTAATGTCTCAGCAATAATGTCTAACATTAAATCTATTAATGACGATTTCGTAACGTATCGACAATAATGACTAACATTAAACCCAATTGAATGACCATAACTCGGCCATTCATTATATCCATGGATGAGCCCTCCTATAAAGGAGGCTATAAGCACGAGTAGAAGAAGAAGAAGAAAAATAGATAAGCGAAAGCAAAAGCAAAAGAATTTCTCCACCTTCGTTCCCAGATTCCTTCCTCTCAACGGTGCATCCGCTCGGTTGAATTGCTCATGATATCACTTGGGTGCATTCTCAGTTCGTCATGAATAACTAGTGTTTGGTTGTCTGTATAGTTCTATTATTGTAGCATGAGAAACAGACGACCTGAAAAAACCTTGAAGTACAACCGAAGGTGGAGAGAATCTGTTTCATGAAAACTGCATTAAGTAGGCCTTAGTATCTCCCTCAGTAAATTCCTTTCCCGACTCCGTGACTCCGACTCTTGACTCGGCTTCCGATTACTGACTCGGCAACTCTTCTTTCGAACTTAGCGATATGAAGCAGTAATCTTCCTGACAACCGAATAGCTCGGCTTGACTTTCAAGGCTGCCATCATGAGCTGCTTAGGTCATCTCAACAAATAAGTTTCAATGTAGTTTATAAATTCAATATTTTTCTTCCAAAATCTTGGACAATAGATTGTCCAACAATAGTTTGATTCATGGTTAACGATAGTCGAAGATTATTATTATTTTTTTAAAATTTTAAACTGATATTTAGACATCTATAAATGTGAATTTTTTTTAAAAAATATAAATTTATTTAAATTGTTTATTTATTTACTTAGGATATAAGGCCATATTTCGATATTAAAATCTTGTATTTAGTCTTTTGAAAATTATATTTCTTTTATTTTATTTTTATAATTTCTAAAAAATCATTAGCGCATCCAGAATGGGAGCACTCTCCCATAGTGGGAAGGAGCTCCCTCCTTTTTAGGAAGAAGGGTGCCTTTGTTTTTTCCTTCCTTTCTTTAATTTTTTTATTTTTTTAATTAAAATATTTTTAAAATTTGAATTTTGAAAAATCAATAAATTTTTATTGAGGTCTTTTATTTCAAATAATGTAATTTATTTTTAATTACTAATATTATTTAGTGGTAATTTATGAATTTAAAATTTATTTATATACAAGGTAAAATTTAATAAAAAAAAATGTGGGACTTATAAAGGTGTTGGTTAGAAGTTATTTGATAGTGTAGAGATATGTAGGGATTTTTTACTTTTGATGTAATATTGATGTGACATCGAAAAAGCTCTAGAAAATTTTCATGACTGTGGATACCTTTAGTATTTGAACTTAAAATCGAGAGCCATACATAAATTATATAATTTTTAAATTAATTTTATATATTTGATAATAGCCATTATTATTAGGGTAAAAAAAATCACATATCTCTATAATTGTGATATTGTTTATTTTGAACCTAAGTCATCATTAATTTATTTTTGGCTCTATCTAAAATGCCTCATATCAACATAGGATTTTGATTATAGTCCCAACAATCTTCCTTTTAAACGAAGGATCATCATTACTCGCATAGTCTGGGTCTCTTCTTAAGTATTTGGTCACTCTTGACTTGTTTCAGACATTCTCATAAGAATCTGATCATTCTTGACCTGTTTCAAGCATTCTCATAAATATCCGATCACTCTTAGCCTACTTCAGGCCTCCCTTCAACTTCGTTCAAGACCACCTCACATGACATCTGTTCTAGATCATGACACTGACTTGTGATTCTTTCGACAATTAATCGAGTGAAAGTAACCTCTCGCTCTGATACTATTTTTTAGAAAAAAAATAATTCATATATCTTCACAGTGGTAAAAAAATAATTTATATATTTTTATAATGGTAAGATAGTATCTATTAGATTTATAAAGATATCTTCATTTTTAAATTCATAATTTTTTAATATATTTTCAATGAGAAATTTTAATTCTATTTTAATAATTATATATAAAAAATTTAAGATAAATAGTTTGAAAAATTATCTTAAATAAAAATGTAAAACAATCCCACATCAGAATTAAGGCACATAGATAGAAAAGTTTATTAAGAAGATAAGATAGTCCCACGTCAACGAATTCAAGTTAAATATGGCAAAAAAAAAAAATTAATTTCAATAGAAAATTTAAAAAAAAAAATAGTCTCGGAAATTTTAAAATAAATATATCACTAAAATATTATAAATATTATTAAATAAAAATATAATTAAAAAATTATTATTATTTTTAAATAAATAGGCTGTTCAACTTCTGATTGACCGATTCATTTGAGTCCAAGCCCTCCAATGATGAATCGGGCCCGTTAGATCGGATCAACGGATAACTAACTTATTGACTCAGCTGAAGTTTTGAATTCGAACCTGGCCTGTGATGCGTGCATGGTGTGTTTACACCGGGACGATCAAGGCTTAACCAAGCCCACAAGAAGGCCTATACGTAGGCCTAATTTTATTGGGTCGTCCTATTGTATTAGGGCTCAATTTTTTATATTTTAATATTATTTATAATTATTTTTTTATAGATTAATTTAAGGGTTCTCATTTTATTGGCCCTCAATTTTTTTATATTTAATAGTATTTATAATCCATGTTTAAAAAGGTTCATTTATAATTTTAGATTAATTTAAAAGAGACAACTATTTGAATTTTAGACTATTTAACTTTTATTTTTTATTTTTTTAATTATATATTTTAATTTTTAAAACTCCATCAACTTTTATTTTCTTATTTTCTGTATTAACTTTAAAAAATATGCACCCTCAACGTTGTTGATAATTTCGTACGCTTTCCTATCTCAATGTTCCATACCTTTTTTCTCTCTCACCCAGTGATCTCGTATCATTCTTCTCCTTCATTAATGACATTCTCAAAGCACCTTGTTTTTTTTTCCTCATTTATCCGTCTTCATCCCTCACTGTCTTTTGCTTCCGGATGAGAATAGAAAATATGTGTTTTTAATTTATTCGATGCTAAGTAATATATATGTTAGTTTTGTAAGTATTAAATTAATTTTTTATTACATAAACTGAAAATTGATTATCTTCCATTTCTCTTTATACTTTTTTTAGATGTAAAATTTTGATTTTGAACTTAACATATTTGAATCTTGTTTTTTTTTAGAAAAATATTATATATTATCATGGTTTAAATTTATTTTCATAATTAAAAGTTTTAGAAGAAATAATAAAATCAGAATTAAAAGCAACACTTAAAATACTAAAACTTATAAAAAAATATAACTTTTTATCCATGCATAGATAACCTAGAGCATCTATATTGGTATTAATATTTAAATATTATAATACTTAAATGATGTTACAATCAATATTAATGAGTATTATAACACCAATACATTAACCCTGTTCATAGAATTGAACGTGGTAGGATATGAGGTAATGGTAGTTCTTCCATATCCTCTTCTATTCGGATCTGATATCAAATTTTCTATTGGATTCGGATGAAATTATTATTCCCTATACACGAGTGACATAAAAGTGAGGGGGACATGGTAGGTAGGCAATCTTTAGCATGCTACTTATTATCATTATTGCTAGCATCTTCAACCGGAAGAGATCGTGCTATGAGGAGATGCGAATGTGAGTTGGACTGTTTGTTGATTTATCATATCTAATAATTTAAGTGAGTTGAGTTAAAATTTTATCAAAATATTTAAAAAAGATTTTAGACGAGCCAACTTGCTTGGATCTGCGACTAGCATGGATCGATATATGGCGGGCTTGGTTGACTTACATATTGAGAAAAAAACATTCATTTGAAACTTAAAACTAAAATGAAAATTTTAATAGACTATATATATATATATATATATATAAATATATATATATATATATATCCTGTGCGACGTGCACAGTGCACAATTGTACGCGTCGCGCAGGATATCAACAGCTTTGTTTTTTTTTTGTTTTTTCATTTTTTTGATTTTTTTAATATTTTAAATAAAAAAATTAACATTTCTTTATATAAATTTCTAATACATTAATATATCCCCTCAACATATTACAATACTCAATAAATACTTAAATTAATTTTATTTTAATTTTTTTTAAAACCAAACACTATAACCAAATTAGGAAGCCTGAACCCAGTGGTAAAATTTAAAAAAAAAATAGATACTATAACCCAAAGCCTGAACCTTAGAGGTAAAATCTAAAAAAAATAGTTTTGATACTATAACCCAAAGCCTGAACCCTAGAGGTAAAATCTAAAAAAAAAATAACTTTGATACTATAACCGAAAGCCTGAACCATAAATAACTTTGATAATATAATACAAAGCCTAAACCCTAGAGGTAAAATATAAAAAAAAATAACTTTGATACTATAACCCAAAACCTGAACCCTAAAAATAAAATTTTAAAAAAATAATTTAATTATTTATTTTAATTCAAAAATTAAAAAAAAAACTAAAACATGATATCCTGCACACGCACAGTCGCGTACTATGCGAACGCGCAGGATATTAAAATCGTATATATATATATATATATATATATATATATATATATATATATATATAATTTTATTTTTATTTTTATTTTTATTTTTATTTTGGGATGGGTTTATGGATTGACATGCTTAAATCTTAATCCACAATTCATCATGAATTGAATTGGATTAGTAATTTTTCAATCTACCAATATAACGATCTATCCCGCTACCCATCAAATGACCAGCCCACCATAAATTAATCTGTCTTGCTACCCCACCCCCACCCCACCCCAAAGGTTGATCCGTTGATAACTCTAATGGAGAGGCAGCCACACTATGACAAGCTGGTGTTTAAGAAGGGCCCCTGGATTGCAGAGTGTAGGCATATCAACTTCTTCCTCACCAATGGTTACTGCTCTTGTATGACTATACCAAAAAATAATGATAACCAAGGTAATACCGAATCGAAGATGATCGATTTGATCCCATAAAAATTTTTCATCGATTGTTAAGTAAATCAGAAAGCACTTGCGGTGAGCAATCTATAAGCCCAACATTCCATAGTGCACGTCTTATTTAGAAAAAAAATTCCTATAAATAAATCATAACAAAAAATTAAATCATAAATATTTAAATGATAACTTAATACCCTTCCTACTATATTACTAAACTATAGCCCTGAGCAAGAGGGTTGTACCCAAGCTTGGAGGTCTGCTCACCCTCTTTAATTGTCTGATCTTATTTTTCACCCTAGTGAATATTAAAAGGATGCAATATAACTTGTTGCAGGACTTTTGATTAGATTGCAGGACTTTTGAGGTGTGGCAAGAGTTGCAGATTGAGATGGATATGCAAACAGTTAGACCATCTTGCTGTTAGAGATAAGCAAAAATTAGTAAATTGAAATCAAATTTCTTCAATTTATTTATTGAGTGGCCTAAGCAGATAGTCTCAGACTATTAAATCAGGAATGATGAGTTACTTGGATGATTATTGAGCTACCTTGTATGATCGAGTTATTGAGTCACCTGAGTGCCGAGTTGGCCGAGAGCCGAGTCTCCAAGTCGTAGTTGACCGAGTGCTTCCAAGTGGAAGTTGAGTCCCTAAGTCTCCGAGTGACAAGACTCCAAGTCAGCCAAGTTCTGAGACGTCAAGTGCTCCTAGTGTCGAGATGCCAAGTCAGTCAAGTGTTGATACATTGAGTCAAGTAAGTGCTCAAGTCAGCGAGCCAGCCGAGTGCCTGAGTTAATAGAACATCATAATGGGAAAGGAAGATGTCGAGGCCTGCATTTGGTGAAGTTTCCTTAAAATAGATTCGCCCCCTCTAGCAGTGCTTTGAGGTTATAATAGACATCTATTTTCTAGGATACAACAGAAAGACCACGTTGATAACCAAACATTGGTTGTTCATGACGAACTAAATACCCAAAAATTATCATGGATAAAGTCGTTGAACGAGTGCACGAAAAAGAGAAAGACTGGGGGAACGAAGGTGGGAGTTTCTTTGCTTCTGTGATTTTTCCTCCTAGGTCATGGAGGGTCTTCTTATATAGGAGTTGTATACTGTAAGTACTCCGGGGTAATTTTGATGTTAATCAACCAAGTTAAATTAATATTGGTGCAATCGACCTTTAGGGTTTCGATGCTTGATAATATACCATTTTCGGGTTAGGTTGACTAAGGGTTAATCCAAACATGACTTGATATTTGGAAGAAAGAAAAGTCAAGTCAGAACTAGATGATTAGCAAGGGTAAGTCCTAACCAAAGGTTAGACATGTGAGAAGTCTACTAAATAACTAGTCCTAACTGGATGTTAGGCAACAATAAGTCCTAACTAGAAGTTAGGTTGGTGAGAAGTTTACTAAGTGACTAGTCATACTAAAGGTTAGGCAAGGGAAAATCCTGGTGAGTGAAACCAGGTCCTAGTAAGTGAAGCTAAGCAGTGGAAGTCCTGGTAAGTGAAGCTAGACAATGAAAGTCCTAGTGAGTGAAGCTAGACCCTAGTGAGTGAAGTCAAGTGGTGGAAGTCCTGGTGAGTGAAGCTAGACAATGGAAGTCCTAGTGAGTGAAGCTAGATCCTACTGAGTGAAGCTAGAAAATGGAAGTCCTAGTGAGTGATACTAGGCAATGGAAATCCTAGTGAGTGAAGTTATGCAACCCTAGGAGAAGGTAACCGTAGGTAATGAGAAGTTTTGGAGGAGTAAACTCCAAGCATGTGTGACTGACTAGTTTCCGATGAACCACGCTCGATCAACTAGACCAACGAATCTTGAAAGCTTATTTACTTTAATATTTTATATCTATTATGCTAACTTAGTATTGTAGAAAAGTCTTAGTGTATCAAATTGATCAAATACTAAGTAGGACTAGAGAAAGTTCAAATAGGTCTGGAGTATTAGAGTTTGACAGGTAAATGGAGGCAAGCATTAGACCAGAGAGATCCAGTGAGGACATATTCCTCGTTGAGAGAACAGTAGACACTGATCCAACTTAGATCCATTTTGGAAGTCTAAGTTAAGACCATGATTAGATCATGGTCTTGGTAAAATAGGATTTAAGTCATAAATTTATTTTATTCATGTGCTAACTCTGTTTTATAGGATATCTTTTATATTTGAACTAACATGTTTTACAAGAGTTAAAGTGCACAAGTTAGCCTCCGATGAATAGTGCTTAAGGTGCCTAGGATTTGACTGGAGGCCACTCAAAGTTGAATGGAGGTGTCTTGGACAAGGCATAGGCACCCTCGCGTAGATAAGATTCAAGGATAGAAATTTGCTGTGCACAGGCGCCTCAGATTTGATGGAGGCACCCTCGCACGGATAAAGATTGGAAGTTACAGATCGGATAAGTACTATTGGAGACATCCAAGACCTTTGGAGGTGCTTGGCTCCAATACTGTTTAAAAGAGGGCTTCGAGCAGAGGCTTTAAATCAACTTTTCAACGCGCATTCTTTGTTAGGACCAAAAGTAGCTAGAGGGGGGGGGGGGGGGGGGGGAATAGCTCGTCGCGTTCGCTCGGTGCTTGGCTGTAACGACCACCCTTCTTACTACTACTACTACTCTCTAAGAGTGACCGTTACTTATCTACTAACTCTACTTAACCGGTTTATTAAAAATCTCTAGGAAAACTCTACCGAAAAATTTCGGCAGAATCTCCCCTGTACCGGTGACCATTTCCCATAATACAAACAAATAATAAACCATCAGCCACATGCGGCTGGTATAAGTACTTCACAACCACGCAGTAATAATATCATAATAACTAAAAGGAAACTATTCTAGCAATAGTAAACAAATAGAACTCCAACGATAAGACATACCAAACTACAAGTGCGAAATAGACTCAATTACAATCTCAACTTCATTAGCATTAAAGAGAACAGCAAACTCATTCTCTCCATAGTCCCCATCACACCATCACCACGTCGCCTTTCTTGTCTTCCTTTCCTTTATCTGCAGAGGAGGAAGTGAGCGCTATCTACTCACAAAAACTCGATATGCATGTATATAAATAAAAACATGCTAAAACTAAATCCTAACATATAAAACTACTCATGCTCATATATAGCAAAGAAATCATGCTAACTGAAATACTAAACATCTGTAGTTCATCATGCTCATAAACCAATAAAAGAAGCATACTAAACATGTAAAACTACTGAACATGTAAATCTACTAAGCATGTAAAACTACTAAACATGTAAAGCTAAACATGCTCATAAGAATAAAACTATAACGATGCCGAAACAAATAAAACTAAACATGCTGAATAATCTAATAGCAAGAAACAAATAGAACTACCACGATGCTTCAAATAACAAGAACTAAACTTAATTCTAAACATATTTGAAGCTTGTTTCATTTGTTTCAAAACTTATACTTTAATACTTCAAAATAATAATAAACTTCTTTATTACCACGCCGCATCCTTAATAAGAATCGGGTCTAGCAACTGAGCCATCCCTGACCTTGTGTCCGCATGCCATTTAAAAGTAAAATACTTTCTTTTTAACTATAACTTCTTTATACTTGCCCTTACTTGGCATTTAAGCAAACACCTTGTGTGCGCTTTTGATATTCAATCTTCTGGAATTGAAATCAAGTCTAAACCTTAGTCTTTCTTGCTTATAGTTCTTAAAGATAGAAACTCATGCTTATGTAATAGCAAAGAAACTAATAACTGCATGCTCAAGATATTCTAATAGTAAAAGAGACTAGAAAGTATCACCGTGCACATCTAATGGCAAAGGGAACTGATCATGCTTAATTATTAGCAAATGGAAAATTTCTCATGCTTTACTAACAGCAAGTGAAAACTAAACAGCAAGGAAATAATCTAAACAGCATAGGAAAAAAAACTAAAATTGAGGTTCATGGCAGCATAACAAGGAAATCTAAATCTGAAATACTAACTATAAGGGTTGTTCAAACTTAAATCTAACAGCAATAAAGAAAACTAACTACATGCTCAAAATTTAATCAAGCTATCTTATGTTCATTGCTTATTAAAATAGCAAATGAAACTAAAGACAAATCTACTCAGCTTCAATCAAAACCGACAGGTAACGCAAGGAAGAAGAGTGAAACTATTCTTAAGCGATCAGTATAACCACGGTAACCCTCATGGCACACAAGCTCAAAATCCAGCCACCTCATGCTCACTGTTAGCAACAACCCGAACTGAAACCAAGCGTTGACAATGAACCAAACTACATGCTAAAAAAAAAAATTATCTAATCCATTCTATGTTCATTGCTTAGCACAAAATCCGAACTTGCAGGGCACTGTATAAACCGAGCATGCCAAACAAGGTGACAAACAGGAATTTTAGTCAAGAAAAACTGAATTACTACTTTCTTCCCTTGTTATTCATGGTAGCTAATTCAAATCACAGAATCCTTGCTCTGTTTGAAGCTAAAGAGATCTAAACCACATACTTAACCTAATACCAAACATCCTCAATGAATCTTCATCTAGCATCAGTAAATGCCAACCGAGTACAATCTTATTCACAAACAAGCAATAACTTCACAGCATGCTTCAAAAAAAAAAAAAAACAAGAAACAAGGAAACACCCAAATCCCAATTCGGAAAACTCACGGCAGCACAAAACCAAAATCTTTCAAAAACCAATCGAAGGGAACTACTCCTACTGCAGGTGAGAAGCAACTCACCGACGATTCTTGGACTTACAACCGAGAAAGAGAGGTGCTAGGGTTTCGGATAGGTGAAGATTCCCGTGATCCCTTGCGGCAACACCCGGAGACGAAGCTAAAGCTTCGTATTTCCTTCCCTGGGCAGAAGCGGCGCCGTCGCACGCAAGGAGAAGAGGAAAAGAATTTTGAGAGAAAATTTTAGGTTTTTCGAAATCAGATTTAAATCTTATACCTTAGGTTATTTTTATTCTAACTTTACCTTATATACTTGTCGCTGCATATCTGATCAGCAAAGACCGCTGGCGCAGTTGGTCCGTTGAGTTTTGCTCGAAGCCACAGGTCTGGGCTTCGATTCTCAGCCGCGCCCCTTTTATTTCCAATTTATTTTACTGTTCCATCTATAGCTTATATATTTGCCGCTGCCTATTTAATTAGCAACGATCGCTAGCCCAGTTGGTTCGAATCTTAGCAAAGCCCAACGAACCAACTGGGCTAGCGATCGTTGCTAATTAAATAGGCAGCGGCAAATATATAAGCTATAGATGGAACAGTAAAATAAATTGGAAATAAAAGGGGCGCGGCTGAGAATCGAAGCCCAGACCTGTGGCTTCGAGCAAAACTCAACGGACCAACTGCGCCAGCGGTCTTTGCTGATCAGATATGCAGCGACAAGTATATAAGGTAAAGTTAGAATAAAAATAACCTAAGGTATAAGATTTAAATCTGATTTCGAAAAACCTAAAATTTTCTCTCAAAATTCTTTTCCTCTTCTCCTTGCGTGCGACGGCGCCGCTTCTGCCCAGGGAAGGAAATACGAAGCTTTAGCTTCGTCTCCGGCGGCCGGCGAGGGAATCTTCACCCGAAACCCTAGCACCTCTCGGTTGTAAGTCCAAGAATCGCCTGAGTTGCTTCTCACCCGCAGAGGGAGTAGTTCCCTTCGATTGGTTTTTGAAAGATTTTGGTTTTGTGCTGCCGTGAGTTTTCCGAATTGGGATTTGGGTGTTTCCTTGTTTCTTGTTTTTTTTTGAAGCATGCTGTGAAGTTATTGCTTGTTTGTGAATAAGATTGTACTCGGTTGGCATTTACTGATGCTAGATGAAGATTCATTGAGGATGTTTGGTATTAGGTTAAGTATGTGGTTTAGATCTCTTTAGCTTCAAACAGAGCAAGGATTCTGTGATTTGAATTAGCTACCATGAATAACAAGGGAAGAAAGTAGTAATTCAGTTTTTCTTGACTAAAATTCCTGTTTGTCACCTTGTTTGGCATGCTCGGTTTATACAGTGCCCTGCAAGTTCGGATTTTGTGCTAAGCAATGAACATAGAATGGATTAGATAATTTTTTTTTTTAGCATGTAGTTTGGTTCATTGTCAACGCTTGGTTTCAGTTCGGGTTGTTGCTAACAGTGAGCATGAGGTGGCTGGATTTTGAGCTTGTGTGCCATTTTTGAGGGTTACTGTGGTTATACAATTGATCAGGCTTAAGAATAGTTTCAATTGGATTTCCTTCTTCCTTGATAACGTTACTGCTGTCGATTTTTGAGCAGGTTTTGATTGAAGCCTGAGTAGATTTGTCTTTAGTTTCATTTGCTATTTTAATAAGCAATGAACATAAGATAGTTTGATTAAATTTTGAGCATGTAGTTAGTTTTCTTTATTGCTGTTAGATTTAAGTTTGAACAACCCTTATAGTTAGCATTTCAGATTTAGATTTCCTTGTTATGCTGCCATGAACCTCAATTTTAGGTTTTTCCTATGCTGTTTAGATTATTTCCTTACTGTTTAGTTTTCGTTTGCTGTTAGTAAAGCATGAGAAATTTTCCATTTGCTAATAATTAAGCATGATCAGTTCCCTTTGCCATTAGATGTGCACAGTGATACTTTCTAGTCTCTTTTACTATTGGAATATCTTGAGCATGCAGTTATTAGTTTCTTTTGCTATTACATAAGCATGAGTTTCTATCTTTAAGAACTATAAGCAAGAAAGACTGAGGTCTAGACTTGATTTCAATTCCAGAAGATTGAATATCAAAAGCGCACACAAGGTGTTTGCTTAAATGCCAAGTAAGGGCAAGTATAAAGAAGTTATAGTTAAAAAGAAAGTATTTTACTTTTAAATGGCATGTACCGGACACAAGGTCCAAGGGATGGGCTCCAAGTTGCCCCTAGGCACAAGGCCTAGAAGTATCTTAGTAGTTTCGGGATTAGCTACCTCGATTCTTATTAAGAATGCGCGCTAAGTGGTACAATGCCGGGCCCAAAAGAAGTTTATTATTATTTTGAAGTATTAAAGTATAAGTTTTGAAACAAATGAAACAAGCTTCAAATATGTTTAGAATTAGAAAGTTTAGTTTCTTGTTATTTGAAGCATGCAGTAGTAGTTCTATTTGTTTCTTGCTATTAGATTATTCAGCATGTTTAGTTTTATTTGTTTTCAGCATGCTGTTATAGTTTTATTCTTATGAGCATGTTTAGCTTTACATGTTTAGTAGTTTTACATGCTTAGTAGATTTACATGTTCAGTAGTTTTACATGTTTAGTATGCTTCTTTTATTGGTTTATGAGCATGATGAACTACAGATGTTTAGTATTTCAGTTAGCATGATTTCTTTACTATATATGAGCATGAGTAGTTTTATATGTTAGGATTTAGTTTTAGCATGTTTTTATTTATATACATGCATATCGAGTTTTTGTGAGTAGATAGCGCTCACTAAGCTTTATGCTTATAGACTGCACTTCCTCCTACTGCAGATAAAGGAAAGGAAAAGATTTAGCAAGAAAGGCGACAAGGTGGTGGTGATGAAGGTGTGTGATGGCTGGACTATGGAGAGATCCAGAATGAGCTGGCAACTTGCCAAGACTTTTCTGTTTAGTTATTTTAGTTCTCTTTTAATGCTATAATGAAGTTGAGATTGTAATTGAGTCTATTTCGCACTTGTAGTTTGGTATGTCTTATCGTTGGAGTTCTATTTGTTTACTATTGCTAGAATAGTTTCCTTTTAGTTATTATGATATTATTACTGCGTGGTTGTGAAGTACTTATACCAGCCGCATGTGGCTGATGGTTTATTATTTGTTTGTATTATGGGAAATGGTCACCGGTACAGGGGAGATTCTGCCGAAATTTTTCGGTAGGGTTTTCCTAGAGATTTTTAATAAACCGGTTAAGTAGAGTTAGTAGATAAGTAACGGTCACTCTTAGAGAGTAGTAGTAGTAGTAAGAAGGGTGGTCGTTACATTGGCGTTGCTCGGCGTTGCTTGGCGTTGCTTGTTTCTTCAAGAATATGCAGCGGAAAATACAGAAACAAATACAACCACGCTAACACTAGGATTTTACTTGGTATCCACCTCCAAAGGAGGTGACTAATCCAAGGATCCACACCACGCACGCACCCTCCACTATAAAACACTCCTTTTCGGTAACTACCGAGGGCGGAGAAGCCCTACAAGACTCTCGATACAAGAAGAAGGAAAGGGAAACAAAATACAAGCACAAAGCTTACAATGAATGCAGAAAACCCTAACCCTAGCTTCTCTTCTTGCCTTTGATCCGCCTCTTGACTCGGAGAGCTTCCAAGAACCTTCAAGAACTGGCGATCACAAGCTTTGAGAGTGCTGTGGAGGAGCTGGCGAAGATCTGAGATGAAACGGTGAAGTTCTTTTTGCAGCCATCGAACGCCTGCAGCTATAAACGACGCCAACGGTCGGATCCCGATCGATTCGAATGTTCCCAATCGATCGGGGAGGCTTTGGATCGATCCACGGATCGATCCAGAGCGCCTCTGTGCTCTGGATCGATCCAGCGCTTATCGCGCGAAGCAGCCGCGTCCCAATCGATCCACTGATCGATTGGGACATCTGGATCGATCCACGGATCGATCCAGAAGCTCTCTGTTCGCTGGGACAGGTCTGGATCGATCCACTGATCGATCCAGAGCCTGGATCGATCCACTGATCGATCCAGCACTTGGTTTTTGTCCAAAACCAAGTCCTAAACCTCCCAAACCAACATCCGGTCAACCTTGACCTGTTGGTATGTCATGCCTAGCATCTAGTCACTCCCTTGACCTGCTAGGACTCCCTTACCAAGTGTCCGGTCAATCCCTTTGACCCACTTGGACTTTTCTCTGTGCCAAGTATCCGGTCAATCCCTTTGACCTACTTGGACTTTTCTTTCATGCCAAGTATCCAGTCAATCCTTTGACCTACTTGGACTTCCCAACACCAGATGTCCGATCATCCTTGATCCATCTGATTTTCCCTGCCCGGCTTCACTCACGGGACTTTCACCTAGCTTCACTCACTAGGGTTTTCCATCCGCCTAGCTTCACCACTAGGACTTTCACCTGGCTTCACCAGGATTTCCATCCGCCTAGCTTCACTCACTAGGACTTTCACCGGCTTCACTCACCGTGATTTCCATCCGCCTAGCTTCACCACTAGGACTTCCTCTACCTACTTCACTCTCTACCTCACTGGCTTCACTCACCAGACTTTCATTTTGCCTAACATCCCAGTTAGGACTTCCCATCAAGTATCCAACAACCTTGACCTACTTGACTCTTCTTCAATCAATATCTTATTGTCAAACATCTAAACCCAAACCAAGACTCAGCTTGGTTACCTGTGTCAACCTTGACCCGAGGGATATTGCACCAACAATCTCCCCTTTTGATGTTTGACAATACCACAATAACACTTACAATCCCATATGTAAGTTAGGCTAATCCCATAGCCTCCTTCTTCATGCCACTAGGTAATGAAAGCATAAATTAAGCTCTTCATTCTCCCCAAGAGGGCAAACTCCCTCTAGGTAATGAAAGCCTAACTTACTCCCTTTCATGAGTCCTTTCATTCTCCCCCTATGACCTTCCCATAGGTAATGAAGGACTAAGCTTAACCATACATTCTCCCCCTATTGGCACACATCAACCCATCGTTGGACACACATCAACCTATGCTCCAATTCTGGGCACACTTCATCAAATCCATTTGTTGAAGACTCTTACCCTGAAGAGTTGCTCATCGTTGTTCACAACATCACTCGTTGTGATCAACACGATAATGAAGGTCCCATACCCTTCATTTTCCTTAACTTCTCCCTCAATGTAGACAACTACCCAACCTTGAGCATTATCTACTACTTGAGTGTCCACTTGAAATAATGAGGATATCCACTCCCCATTTCTCCCCATTTCAAGTTTAAATGCTCAACCTTGAGCAAGTTTACAACAGAAGGTTAACCACCTTCCAAGGTTCATGAAAAATGATTTTCATGTCTTTAAAGAGTCCCTCCCCCTAAAGACATGGTGGTAACTTCTGTCATTGCACCAACAATGACTTGGAATCCCTAAAACATTAGAAAACCCAAATTTTGAAGTTTTGAGGTTCAAATATTCAAAATTTGAAACAACCTCAACCTAAACTTCTACTTAGTCTTCGTTAACCAATCCATCCTTGTTTTCAACATGAAAACACCCCTTTGTATGTATACAAATGTATTTAAGGGTTTGGAATGGTTACCTAGACTCAAAGAGGTTCAAAGATGCTGAAATCGGCCTTTCAGCCAAAATCAGCAACTTGGATCGATTGAGTTGGGTTCCAATCGATTGAACCCTCGAATCGATCCACCGATCGATTTAGACTCCGGATCGATCGGCTGATCGATCCAGCGAGCTTCTGCTCGGGAATTGCCATTTGAATCGATCCACGGATCGATTCAGAACTCCAATCGATCCATGGATCGATCGAGCTCGATAGTTGCTGAAATTCCATTTCAGTCAACTTGAAACCCCTAGAAAATTCTACAAAATCCAAAAATTATGAAATTTCGTGTAGACATTATTTAGGCATACTTAATCATGGAAAAATAGCTTTCTATGAAAATACATCATATTTTCAAAGATTGACACAAACTTGAAAACTTGCAAAAACTTTAGTGTTTTTCTTCAAGTTTGTGTCTAACTATTCAATGGTGATTACTATCAAAAGATAGCCTTCACCAAGGTTTTCCAAAAATATTTTAAAAACATTTTCAAAACCAATATCCCATCATGTTCCTTGGGCATAATGCACATGACTTGTACATTAGCTTTCCCAATGATGGGAAAACACATAACTATTGTGTTTTGATGAATTTAAAACTCAAAGGAATGCACTAAATCAACATCTTGAGCTTTGTTCATCATCCTAACATCTCACTTGTATATAATATGCACTAAAACACATACAAGTCACCTTAGAGGTCTTTGTGAGATGTAAAATTTGGTTTTGCCCTATTCTAGGGATCATGCATATCTATCTAGGCATTTTAGAGATATTAGACATCCACCCAGGATGTCACTTGTCAATAAGTGTCGTTAGATGTCATTTGTCCTTAATTACAAGGAATTAAACTAAATGCATGATTATGTTATGGCATACATCAACAGAAAATAATTTTCAAAAGAAAATATCCTATTACTACATGATGTATGAATGTCATGACATGGTATTTTTGGATTTTCCATAATAAAACATGAATGCAAAAACTAGACATGATGTCATGGCATATGATGGGCAAACAATCATGGCAAGATTTAGCATAAATAAAATATACCTAGATTAACTATCTAAGTATCCTTAAAGTCTTAGCTAAACTTACACCTTAAACCTAGATTGCCCTAAAGTGCTACAAGAGAATGCCAAAGCCTAAGTTTGCATTTCTTATTCCCTTGATTAATTTATGCCAATTAAAATAAACATGTCCTCAAATGTTGACATATTCCATTTTTCCTCAAGAGTAGCACTTTTAAATTTAAGGCCCGGATTGCCTTAAATTGCCTAAGAACATACCAAAAACCCAACTTGATAGTTCTTATTAATTTTCCAATATGTGCCATTTAAGATTAAAATCAATTCTTCCACCATTAGGCACATTTTACTCTTTCAAGGAGTAATCAATAATTCCATTTCATTTTCAAAGGTTAACAAAAATCTTGAAAATGCTCCTTGAGTGTCAATTTCCTCAAAGTTGGGTTAACTACCCTTCTAATCGGAGTTGACACTCTCTAACCCATCTATGGGGTAGAGAAGATGCTCCTAGGAACCCAACACCTATTGGTGCTCCTTGGATGCTCTAGGTACTCACTAGGGATAACTTCCCTAGATACCTTCCTAGTGACCTTGTTGGGCTTCTTAGAAGCCTTGGTCACTTTTTCTAGGTCGACTCTAGGGATAACTTCCCTTGTGACCTTGTTTGTGACTTTCTTAGACTTCTTAGAAGTCTTAGTCACATTTATTGCAAAAATACTCTTAGGGATGACTTCCCTAGTATTTTTGGCTTGACTACTAGACCTAGGGTTTGTTCCATAACTATATGGAACTCTATGGTAAGAGGGCACATCCTTCTTAGCCTTTGGTTTGTATCCCAACCCTCTATGGCCATTGGATGGCTTTTGTACCCCTAAACCTAGGTTATGCTCATTTTGCCCTAATAGGATATTTTCCATCCTTTTTAGGGTCTTTTCCATTTTATCAAGCCTTGATCTCAAGACTTGATTTTCTATCACTAAGTCCTTAGTTTTTGGTTTTTCATTTGATCCATGAGCATTTTTGTTTCTAGGCTTGTATCTTACATCCTTAGAGTTATTGCCTAGGTTTTTACCTACATTCCTAGCCTTAGGGATAGTAGTTTTGGCATGTAGGGCCACATGCTTTTCCTTAAAGCCCTCATGCTTCCTATTCTTATGGTAAATCGCATTAAAATGATAAAAATTTGACCTAGCATGCTTTTTACCATTTTGCAAAGGAATAGGCTCAATGAAAGTTACCTTCCTTTTTACCTTGGAGGCTCCCCCTTGACTAGTGCCTCCTTGAGCCTTGACCATCTTCTTCCCCTTGGGGCATTGACTTCGGTAATGCCCTTTTTGTTGACACAAAAAGCACACAATGTGCTCCTTGCTCTTCTTTGTCCCGGGGGTGGTCTCCTTGAGCTTCTCCTTGCCCTTTTGTGCCATTTGGCCCTTCTTCTTGGCCAAGTTGGGACACTTGCTCTTATAGTGCCCATGTTCCCTACACTCAAAACATATTATATGATTTTTATTATTAATTGAAATATTTATACCTTTGCTTGTAGGGGTGGCATCTTTTTCTTTGGATCCGGAGGTAGAAGCTTCCTCTTGATCGGACCTTGATTCTCCTCCATTTGATTTTTCTTGACTTGTGGAGGTAGAATCTACTTCCTCCTCTTCGTCTCTTGACCCGGATGTAGAAGCTTCTCCTTCTTCTTGATCCGGCGTCACCAAGAATTGCTCCCCCTCAATCCTAGAGGTGGAGGCTTCATCATTTTGAATGTGAAACAAGGAGTATGCTCCCTCCTTGTTCCCTTCGGTGCATTCCCTTGAGGATGAAGCTTCTTGGATTTCCTCTTCTTCGGAGGTTGAGTATCTCTCAACCTCGGAGTCCTCCTCTTGGTCTTGATCCAATGAGTCGCCCTCTTTGGATTCTTCTTGATTTGATACAGTGGAGGGGATCTCATGAATTCTTGCCAATTTGCTCCAAAGCTCCTTGGCATCTTCAAACTCTCCAATTTGTTCCAAGATGTTGCTTGGCAATAAATTGACCAAAAGCTTGGTCACTTTGTCATTGGCCTCACATCTTTGGATTTGGTCTTTGCTCCACTTGCTCCTTTTGAGTACTTTGCCCTTGGAATTTGTGGGAGCTTCAAAACCTTCCATGAGAGCAAACCATTGCTCTATCTCCATCATAAGAAAATTTTCGATTCTTGATTTCCAAGAATCGAAGCTTGTAGATGAATATGGTGGAGCCACCCTTGTGTCAAATCCAAGTCCATCTTGGAATTGCATCTTGAAGTTGAGCTTGATAGAATCTTGAACTTGAAGAATTTGCTCCAACTTCTTCACCCTCTAGCTTTTCTTGTTGTACTTGACCCTTCCGGCGATGATTCCGGTGAAGAGCAACCTTGCTCTGATACCACTTGTTAGGACCAAAAGTAGCTAGAGGGGGGGGGGGGGTGAATAGCTCGTCGCGTTCGCTCGGTGCTTGGCGTTGCTCGGCGTTGCTTGGCGTTACTTGGCGTTGCTTGTTTCTTCAAGAATATGCAGCGGAAAATACAGAAACAAATACAACCACGCTAACACTAGGATTTTACTTGGTATCCACCTCCAAAGGAGGTGACTAATCCAAGGATCCACACCACGCACGCACCCTCCACTATGAAACACTCCTTTTCGGTAACTACCGAGGGCGGAGAAGCCCTACAAGACTCTCGATACAAGAAGAAGGAAAGGGAAACAAAATACAAGCACAAAGCTTACAATGAATGCAGAAAACCCTAACCCTAGCTTCTCTTCTTGCCTTTGATCCGCCTCTTGACTCGGAGAGCTTCCAAGAACCTTCAAGAACTGGCGATCACAAGCTTTGAGAGTGCTGTGGAGGAGCTGGCGAAGATCTGAGATGAAACGGTGAAGTTCTTTTTGCAGCCATCGAACGCCTGCAGCTATAAACGACGGTCGGATCCCGATCGATTCGAATGTTCCCAATCGATCGGGAGGCTTTGGATCGATCCACGGATCGATCCGAGCGTCTGAGTGCACGAAGCGCGCTGGATCGATCCACGGATCGATCCGGCGCTTATCGCGCGGCGTCCCAATCGATCCAGCGATCGATTGGGACATCTGATCGATCCACGGATCGATCCGAAGCTCTCATTGGGGACAGTGCGGATCGATCCCGATCGATCGAGCTCGATCGATCCATCGATCGATCCAAAGCTTGGTTTTGTCCAAAACCAAGTCCTAAACCTCCCAAACCAACATCCGGTCAACCTTGACCTGTTGGTATGTCGTGCCTAGCATCTAGTCACTCCCTTGACCTGCTAGGACTCCCTTACCAAGTGTCCGGTCAATCCCTTTGACCCACTTGGACTTTTCTCTGTGCCAAGTATCCGGTCAATCCCTTTGACCTACTTGGACTTTTCTTTCATGCCAAGTATCCAGTCAATCCTTTGACCTACTTGGACTTCCCAACACCAGATGTCTGATCATCCTTGATCCATCTGGATTTTCCCTTGCCTGGCTTCACTCACCAGGACTTTCACCTAGCTTCACTCACTAGGGTTTTCCATCTGCCTAGCTTCACTCACTAGGACTTTCACCTGGCTTCACTCACCAGGATTTCCATCTGCCTAGCTTCACTCACTAGGACTTCCTTCTGCCTGGCTTCACTCACCAGGACTTCCTTCTGCCTGGCTTCACTCACCAGGACTTTCATTTTGCCTAACATCCCAGTTAGGACTTCCCAGTCAAGTATCCAGTCAACCTTGACCTACTTGACTCTTCTTCAATCAATATCTTATTGTCAAACATCTAAACCCAAACCAAGACTCAGCTTGGTTACCCAGGTCAACCTTGACCTGAGGGATATTGCACCAACATTCTTGACCATCCAGCTACTCTGACTTCATACTACCACTCTGCTACGATGCTACTATACCAAATTGTTACAGTTAGACCAACTCCAACACCAAAGTTCTATCCACATTTTCATCTTTACATGTTGGGTAACATTTTAATTAAGTTATTTATTGCTTAAGAAAGTGTAGGGTTGTTATACTTTCTTTTATTTGTATTAATTTTATGATTAATAGTGAATTATCTATCGAAAAGGTCTAAGGGACCTAGTTTTGGAGCAGGAGTCACCGAACACTCCGAACTAAGAAAAACTGATTGTGTCTTGTTTATTCTTTCTTAATTGTATTTCGTTATGCACATTGTTTTAAAAAGATGAAAAAGAATGAGTTTTAAATACACATGATTCACCCCCTCTCTCAGGTGTCATAGATCCTACAATTAGGTCCTACTTATTTGATGTCTTATGTCTAAGTATTCAGAAATATAGGAATGTAGAAAATTGAGCGGAAGACGTAGTGAATGAGAAGGATGACACGGGAAGAAAGTTGGCAGGCTCAGTGCATTCGAGGGACAAGGAACTGCGGAAGAGTACACTAATGGAACAAGAAGGACGTGAGCTGCATTTCTGAGGGACGAATCCTGGAGGAAGCCTGCTTAAGGAGAAGGTCGGAGTTGGGTTTGGGTGAGCTCAACTCTGAATGACAGGAGCATCACCCAAGCAAGCAGAGTCTAAAAATAGTCAACTCGGAAGTGGACTATGAACATGTGAAGACCTGAGATGCCTTAGTTGGCTTAAGGCATCTCGGATGCTCAGTAGAGATACTACCAGCTGTAGAATTTGAGGCGCCTCCCATGGACTAGAGGTGCCTCAGATGAACAGTAGCCGAGGCACCTCAGATGAATAGTAGTCGAGACATCTCCATCTAATCTAAGACGCATCCATTGAACAATAATTGTTGAGGAGCTGTTGTAATGTGTATAAACCTTGGCTCATTGGAGGCACCCTGGATGTCATTGGAGGCACCTCCAATGTTACGTTAGCAAATGGTCACTTTGACCATGATACTATAAATAACGTCCTAGAGTTAGGAGTTCAATAACACACTGAGTATTCATTTTCTGTACTTCATTTTTAAGCTTCCAATTGCTATAAGGGGCTTGTTTGTCTTTGACTCTTATCGAAGGAGTTTCTTTTAGTGCTGTCAATTGCCTTGAATTAACAACCGGACAAAAGTAAAATTCTATCACCTTACTTTACTTTTTATGTTATTATTTTTCTTTATTAATTAACTGTGTCATTGCTAAGTAAGAAAGCAAGAGGTTGTTAAAATGTGATTTGCAGTCTATTCACCCCCTCTAGCAGTCTACCCCATCCAACACATACCTTTACTGTAATAAATGACCGAATAAAGATCATTTATAGTCATTACACATTGAGCTGAAAATGTCAATCATCGATGACCATTTCACTAGGCAGTTATGGATTCTCAATTAATCAATGAATAATTCATTCATTACACATCAGTAGCAAATGAAAGAGTTATTCATATGAAAAAATATTGGTTGTTTTATTTGGGTAAAATTTGCCCCAATCAGTCGAGCATTATACCCACTCAAGTCATGAACACAAGTTAACTTAGTTCTATGCAATCCATATCCTTAGTTTGCATTCCTTGTGGGCTCACACATGAGAGAGAGCCTCTCCCCATACATTTATTCACAACATCAATGCTTGTGAATCAATATAAATCAATCAACATACCTTGAAACTCTCAATGTGAGACTAAAGTCTCATTCACAATAGAGTCTCTTTCCTCTCCACTTCTTTTCAATTCACATATATTTAATAATCCCCCACATGATGGAAGCAGAGTATGTGATAACATTCAATAATTGAGTACAGTGTAAGATAAGTTTTACTCTTTGAACCTTCTATTGTGAATATCTATTTGGTTACTTGCTGACAATGGACATGATGTCCTTGAACTATTCTATCATTTGTGTAAGCATTGACATATCTCACTCAGGACTCTCCCTGATACAACTCAGTTTTCATGAGTGCATTCATTTTTATCCATGAACACACTTGGTTCTGTGAGAAGTTCTAAGAATTGTGTCTCTAATTCTTTTCGAAGCAGCATACTTTGTTCTCACATAGGTGAGATCTTAAGAGTATTTCACATTACTCCACTGGATCATTAAAAGTCATATGCTTAATCTCAATCCTTTCATTGAGTAGTTCCCCCGCATAGTTTATACAGTTAGGTTGTCTCATTAAACTTAGTTCTTGGGATCTCTAGTCTGCATAGGTTGAATTTCCTTTGCACCAACATTTTCTATCGGCATCAAGCTCATCCATTTCGATGCGTTTGTAACTAATTCTCTGTTTAACCCTTTAGTTAACAGATTCACTAGGTTATCCTTTGACTTTATATAATTAACAGTGATAACTCCCATCGAGAGTAGTTGTCTAATGGTATTGTGTCTTTGATATATGTGTCTATACTTACCATTATACATATGGCTATATGCCGGATAATTGCTAATTAACTATCGTAGTATGTAAATTGTTGGCATAGGTTTTGATCATCTAGGAATATCTTCTAAGAATTATCATAGCCATTCAACCTTTTTACCATATTTGTCAAGAGCTGCAAACTTAGATTCCATCGTGGATCTGGTTATTATGGTTTACTTAGAATTTTTTCATAAAATGACTATACTTCGCAAAGTGAATACATATCCACTTGTACACTTTGAGTCTTTCATGTTAGATATCTAATTAGATTGATGTATCCTTCAATCATAGTAAGATATCTCGCATAGTGCAGTCCATATTCACAAGTATACCTTAAGTAGCTCAATGTTCTTGTTATCCCTTTCCAGTGTTCAACACCGAGTTACTTTGCTTACTACATAAGCTAAGTCTGGTTTTATACAACTCATTAAGTACACTAGACTTCAAATCACTCGAGAGTACTTTATTCGAGAGATACTTTTTCCTCGATTCTTCGATAGATGTTGACTTATATCTATCAGCGTTGATACCAATGCAGTATCACCCTTAGTAAATTTTTCAAGAATCTTGTTAATATAATGAGACTGACTAAGAATAAGTTCTTTTGTTGTTCTAAAAATTTTGATTTTTAGAATCACATCAGTTAGACCTATGTCTTTCATGTCATAACTTAAGTTCAATACATATTTAGTGAATTTAATAATCTTATCATTACTCTCATTAATAAGTATGTCATCTATATATAGATATAAGATGAGATAGTTATTCTCTACGATTTTTATGTAGACATATTTATCACATTTATTGATTTTGAATCAACATTCTTTCATGACATTATTAAATTTTTCATGCCACTACTTTGGTGATTGTTTCAAGTTGTATAACGAATTTACAAATCTATAAATCTTGTTTTTTTTTATTTTGGCACAAAAAACCTTTCAGATTACTTCATGTAGATTTTCTCTTTTAAATTCTTATTTAGAAAGGTTGTCTTTATATTTATCTGATGTATTTTTAATTTTCATAAAGTGGCGATAGCCAACAATACTCTAATGGAAATTATTCTCGACACCAGAGAATATATTTTAGAATAATCAAGGTCTTCTCATTATCGATACCCTTTAATTATCAATCTAGCCTTATAATTATCAATTATGTTATCTGATTTCATTTTTTTATTGAAGATCCACTTTGATCTTAGTGGTTTACTTTACGGAAGAAGTTTCACAAATTCCCAAGTATAATTTTACAAGATAGAGTCTATTTCAAATGTAATTACCTCTTTCCAGTGAGGTCCATCAGAAGAGCTTATTGTTTCTAAATAACTTTGGGGCTCACTTTCCAATATGAAAGTGATAAAAATCTATTTCGTAGGATTTTTCTACCCGAACTCTTTTACTTCGTCTGGGCTCAACCTTAATTGGGTTGCCATCTTCTTCTTCCTCTTATGTTTAATATACCCATTTTGAGGAATTTGCTTTCTCTCAGATCTTATATAGAAATACATATTTGAAGAATGAGATATTTCTTGATTATATTATTGGATTATTATATATATTTGATATTTGTGACTCATACATAAAAAATCGATATGCACTATTGTTATGTGCATATCCAATAAATATATAATTAACAATTTTTTGTCCTATTTTAATTCTTTTCATATCAGACACCAAAATTTTGACAAGACACCTCCATATTTATAAATATTTGTAAGATGATTGTCTTCCATTCCACAACTCCTAAGGGTTCTTATCTATTTTTTTGGGACACCTTATTTAAAAGGTAATTAGTTGTTAACACGACTTCCCCCCACATGTACTATGACAGTCTAGAGCTTAATAGAAGAGTATTTATCATTTCATTAGAGTGTAATTTTTCACTCAGCAACTCTATTTTGCTGAGGAGTCTAAGGAGTAATTGTTTCTGGTCTAATCTTGTATTTTTTACACAATTCAGTGAAAGATGATACATATTCACCGCTTTGGTTACTTCAAACCACCTTAATTTTTTTTATTTAGTTGGTTTTCAACCTCATTCTTAAAGAAAATAAATTTCTCTATAGCTTCATTCTTACTTTTAAAAAGATACTCATAATAGTATTTTGTGTTATCAATTACAAAAATGATGAAATACTTATTCTCACCACGTGTTGGTGTACCTTTTAGGTCGCATACGTCGGTGTGAATTAGGCTGAATGATTCATTATTTATTTTACCATATTGAAAGGATGACCTTGTCATTTTCGTTTCAACATAAATCCCACACTTATGTTTTGGGCCAAGGTAGAATGTAGATGTTAATCAATTTACACAGCACGTAATTAACATATCCCGGTCTACCATGTGACAAACACGAAGAATCAAGTATAAAAATAGAAGAGTTTTTCAATTTCATTAACCTTAAACCTAATAACCATTATACTGAGCTTGAATAACCCATCAATTACATAACATTTTTCCTAAAACACTCCATTTTTAGATAGAACAACTTGATCTGACTCAAAAATAATACAGAAGTCATACTTGTTTACTAGTGATCCAGACACTAGATTCTTCTAAATCTTTGGAACATAGAACACATTATTCAGAGTGAGCTTCTTGTCCGAGGTCTTCTTCATCATCACTTTTTCTTGGCTCATGTTGTTCAATGTTGTTGAGTTCCCCATGAATAGCTTGTCCCCATCTTTGATTTCTTTAAGGTTGTGGAGAAGCTCCTTGTTGCAGAGAAGCTCCTTGTTGCAGTATATATGTCTAATGGTACCAGTATTGATCCACCATTATCGTAGATTTGAATCCACCAAGTTTAGTTTGGAGATCACGACGTAGAAGTTTTTCATTTCTGGTCCCTCATTCAATTTGGTCACCTATATTTTCTTTGATTTTTTTCACTTCAAAGATTTGTGGTTGACTCGGTCATAGTTGAAACATTTTGCAGGGAACTTCTTCTTACTTACGCCTCCTCTGGGTCCCATCTTGAAAGACTTAGGATTCTTCAGTTTTAAATTTTGATCGTGTTCCACCACGTTGCTTTTATAGTAATATGAGAGAATAACTTTCTTTCTGAACTCTTGTTATCTTCTTTAATATAAAGTCTAACAAGGAGTTCTTCCATGATCCTTCTAATTATGCTTCAGGTAGTTCTTGAAGTCTTTCTAACTAGGAGATAACTTCACAATGATTGATGTCACCTAGAAGGTTTCACTCAACACCATGCCTTCTATGTAAATATCGTGTAGAATCACTTAAAGCTCCTGAACTTAGTTAATCATCATTTTGGAGTCAACCATTTTATAGTATGAGAATCAACCCACAATGAATTTCTTGGCCGTTTGTCTTGTACTTATTATCTAGAGACTCCCACAACTCAGCCTTTGTCTTTGTTCTATACATAGCGTATAGTGAATTGACAAAGTTGTTGAGGATGTATTTTTAGCATATGTACTCGAAATAAGTCCATGTCTCTACTGTATTAATAGTCTGGACATTAGTAACATCCTCATCATGCTTGGGAGGTTCCTTGATCAAGAATCGAGCTAGATTTAATGTAGTCAAGTAGAGAAGCATCTTCTGCAACCACCTTTTTGAAGTTCAACCTAGTGAACTTCTATGGCGTTTCCTCCTGGTTGATTGGAACATTTCCAATTAGGACAGATGGGGCATTTATGTGATGAGCTTGTTGCACCTCAACACTTTATGTGATCATATCAACAAAAATGATTCTATTTTAAGATTATTTGATAATATTGTTGCAAGAGATAGAGGGGAAATTGTTGAATTAAAATAGAAATTTAACTTCAATTTATTTGGTGAGTGACCTAAGTGGATAATCTCAGGTTGTCAAGTAAGGAAGGATAAACTGCTAAGCTGCCTTGTATGACTTATTTGTTTAGTCAACTTAGTGACGAGTTCGCCGAGTTGCCGAGTCACCCGAGTGTCGAGTATCCAAGTCCGAGTGCTCCAAAGTGAAAGTTAAGTTAGTTGAGTCCCCGAGTACGGAGACGCTAAGTTAGTTGCCGAGTGCCCGAGCCGCCGAATGCCACAACTAGAAAGGAAGATATTGAGGCCTGTGTTTGATGTATTTTCCTTAAAACATATTCATCCCCCTCTGGTAGTGTTTTAAGATTACAATGGATGTCGATTTCCTAGGATACAATGGGAAGACCATGTTGAAAACCAAGCACTAGTTGTTCATGATAAACTGAGTGAGTACCCAAATGCTATCATGAGTAGAGGTTCCGAAGAGGTGCACGACAGATAGAAAGAATGAGAGAATGAATTTGGAGGAGTTTCTTTGCTTCTACGATTTTTTTCCAAGGTTATGAAGGGTCTTCGTATATAGAAGCTTCATACCTCTAATGCAATAAATGACCAAATAAAAATTAATTATCACCATTACACACTGTACTAAAAATGATATTAGTCGTCGACGACCGGTTCACTCTATAGTTATAGATTCTCAATTAATCAGTAATTGTGATTAATTCATCATTGGTTGTTCTACTTGAGCAAATTTTGCCTTAACCAGTTCAATATTTGATCACGCAGATTGTGCTCGCACACGAGTCAACTTGGTTCAGTACAATCTGAGTCATAAATTTTTATCCTTACGAGTTCATACATGAAAGAGAGTCTCTTCCCATATATTTATTCATAACATCAATACTTATGAATTAACATAAATCAACTAACATACCTTAAATGGACTAAAATATCATTTGCATAGAGTCTTTTTCCTCTCTACCTTTTTGTTTTCTTCGATTCATATATTGTTGGTTGCTACTCGAAAAGCCTAGAGGTTCCACTGTACAAAAATTTTGTACAAAGGTCTGAACCTTTTCCTAGCTACCATGTGTTCTTTTAAATTAAATTTTGGATCGCCTGCGGAACTTAACACGTTTGATCCAAAACTTAATCTATTCGTTCTTTTAGGTTTTGACTTGGGTCTCCTGCGGAACTTAACACGTTCGACCCAAATCACCTTAAGTTATTAATTCCATTAAATATTAATTTCCATAATCGGTTCCTGGTACTGACGTGGCGAGGCACATGACCTTCTTGGATATGGGAGCAACCACCACCGACTAGACAAAACCTTTTATAGAAAGCTAATATTTAATTTCCTAAAATAACTTTAGGTTAACCGAAAAGAACAATCAAATCATAAGGAAAAGAAAAACAAAAGAACACTATATCGAAAACAAATTCGAAACTCTAGAATCGTATGCCTCTTGTATTTAGTATTATTTCCAAAAATAACTAGTATGATGCGGAAAGAAAAATTACTAGTTATACCTTTTAGAAAGACCTCTTGATCTTCTACCGTATTCCTCTTCTAACCTCGGACGTTGTGTGGGCAACGATCTTCCGAGATGAGAACCACCAAGCACCTTCTTCTTCCTTGCAAGTTTCGGCCATCAAAACTTCTTCTAGGATGAAGAGGTTCGGCCACCACCACCATGCTCCAAGGGATGCTAGAAAAGAGGCTTTTTTTCTCTCCTTCTTCTCCTTCTTAGATCCGGCCACCAAAGCTAACTCCACCATGAGAAAGTTTCGGCCACACAAAGGAGAGGAAAGAAAAGAAAGGGCCGGCCACACCCAAAGAAGAAAAGAGGGAGAAAAAATAAATAGAGACATTCACTTTGAAGCCTCTTATAATCCTTGGTCTTGGCAAATAAGGAAAATTTAATAAAAAAACTTCCTTAATTCTTTTGCCATTAAAAAGAAAAATTTATTTAATTAAAAATAATTTTTCTTTTCTATTTGTAATGGCCGGCCACCTTAATCCCTTTAATCAAGGAAATTTTAATTCACACAAGAATTAAAACTTCCTAATTTACTTTCGGAAATTTATAAAAATTTCTCAAATAATTTTTCCCTTCATGGTGGTTAATAAAAAGGAAATTTAATAAATTAAAATCTTTCTTTTAAATATGTGGATAAAAAGAAAGTTATCTCTAAAAAATTAAAATCTCTCTTAATCTACAAATAAGGAAAGATATCAAATCTTTTCTTAATCTTTTGTAGAAACTAATAAAAGAGAATTATTAATTTTTAAACTTTCTTTTAAATCATGAACATGGTTAAAAAGGAAAGTTTTCTTAAAATTTAAAATCCTCCTTTAATCAACAAATAAGGAAAGATTTCAAATTTTAAACTCTCTTTTAAACATGTAGATGATTTATAAATAAGGAAAGTTTTTACCAAAAATTAAAACCATCCTTTTAAACTACAAATAAGGAAAGAGATTAATCTCTTCTCTTAATCTTTTGTAGAAAGTTATAAAAGGAAATTTTTAATTTTTAAACTCTCTTTTAAAATCATGATATCCACATAAGAAATAATTTTAATAAAAATCCTTTTTAATATTCTAGTGGTCGGCCACCTAAGCTTGGGACCCAAGCTTTGGCCGGCCACCTACATGACTCATCCACTTGGTCTTGGCCGGCCCTAGCTTGGGTTCCAAGCTAGCTTGGCCGGCCCATTGGATGGGTAAGAAGGTGGGTATGCGGTGGGCATAAATCTCTATATACTAGAGGCTACGATAGGGACCGAGAGGAGGAATTAGTTTTGGCCTCCCGATGAAATTAAGCATTCCGTGTTCGCCCCGAACACACAACTTAATTTCATCAATAATAATTCATTCCACTAAAGAACTATTATTGAACTACCGCACAAATCCCAAATTACATTTTGGGCTCCTTCTTATTATGAGTGTGTTAGTCTCCCTGTGTTTAAGATAACAAATGTCCACTAATTAAGTAAGTTACTGACAACTCACTTAATTAATATCTAGCTCCAAGAGTAGTACCACTCAACTTCATCGTCATGTCGGACTAAGTCCACCTGCAGGGTTTAACATGACAATCCTTATGAGCTCCTCTTGAGGACATTATCAACCTAGTATCTCTAGGACACAGTTTCCTTCTATAATCAACAACACACACTATAAGTGATATCATTTCCCAACTTATCGGGCTTATTGATTCATCGAACTAAATCTCACCCATTGACAAATTAAAGAAATAAATATCAAATATATGTGCTTGTTATTATATTAGGATTAAGAGCACACACTTCCATAATAACTGAGGTCTTTGTTTCTTTATAAAGTCAGTATAAAAGAAACGACCTCTAATGGTCCTACTCAATACACTCTAAGTGTACTAGTGTAATTATATAGTTAAGATAAACTAATACCTAATTACACTACGACCTTCAAATGGTTTGTTCCTTTCCATCTTGGTCGTGAGCTACTGTTTATAATTTATAAGGTATTGATAACATGATCCTCTGTGTGTGACACCACACACCATGTTATCTACAATATAAATTAATTGAACAACTACATTTATCACAAATGTAGACATTTGACCAATGTGATTCTTATTTCTAGATAAATGTTTATACCAAAAGTTAGGCTTTTAGTATACACTCTAACAATCTCCCACTTATACTAAAAGACTAAGCTGTCATATCTGCTGTCATACATCTGATTCCCATCCCTTCAACATGCCCATCAAAAGCTCTTGCCTTAAGGACCTTAGTGAAAGGATCTATAGATCATCACCTGATGCAATCTAGGCGGCAACAACTTCTCCTCGTTTATACGATTCCTCGTATTGGGTGGTACTTGCGCTCTATTGTGTTTACTTGCCTTATAGACTTATGGTTTCTTCGAGTTTGCTACTGCACCAACATTATTACAATAAATTGTAATAATTTTTGGACAAACCAGAAATCATATCTAAGTCTATCTTGAGGTTATTGAGTCATTCAGCTTTTATGGCTACCTCAGAGGCTTGCCATATACTAAGCTTCTATGGTGGAGTTCAGAAAAACACCTATGCTTATCACTCTTCCATAGTTATGACTTTACCTCCTAAAGTAAACACAAAACCCCGAGGTTGACTTATTATTGTCCCTATCCGATTGGAAGTCAAAATCCATGCAACCCACAAGGACTAAATTAACTGCCTTGTAAGCTAGCATATAATCTCTAGTGCCTCTAAGGTACTACAATATATGCTTTACTGCAGTCCACTGTCCTTGTCCAGGGTTACTTTGATATCTGCTAACTATGCCCTTGGCAAAACAGATTTCTGATCTCGTGCATAGCATACATTAGGCTTCCAACAGCCGTAGCATAAAGAACTGCCTTTATTTCCTTTATCTCCTTTGATGTCTACAGAGACATATCTTTAGATAAAGTTACTCCATCCTGAAAAGGTAAGAAACCTTTCTTGGAGTTTTGTATGCTTAAACGAGCAAGGATTTTTCCGATGTATGAAGCTTGGGATAAGTAAAATATTCTTTTCTTGCGATCCCTTATTACTTTGATCTCAAGAATATATACATTCTCCCAAGTCCTTTATATCGAATTGTTTGGACAACCATACCCTTACTTCTGACAACATTTTGATATTGTTTCCAACTACCAAAAATGTTATCTAAGTATAGTACAAGAAATACCACCACGTTTCCATCACATCTTTTGTATACACAAGACTTATCCGGTTACTAAATCCATAGATCTGGATTACTTTGATAAACCGGATGTTCCAAGACCTTGAAGCTTTGCCTCAGTCCATAGACTGATTGAGCTTGCACACAAGATGCTCTTAGCCCTTTGCAATGAACCCTTCTGGTTGCTTTATATGGATGTTTTCTTCAAGACTTCCATTAAGGAATGCTGTCTTGACATCCACTTGCCAAATAGATAAAAGAATCCGGATAGACTTAAGCATGGCTACCAGTGAAAAAGTTTCCTTTTTCATCTAGCATTGCTTTGAAAGTTTCTACCTTCCTGTCTATCCCTCTTTTCCTAATATAGACCTTTTTACACCTAAAGGCTTTTATACCATTTGGTGGTTCTATAAGCTTCCAGATTTTATTAGAATACATATATTCTAATTCTGTTATTCATTACTCTTTGCCAAGATATTGCATCTTTATCTTGGAGTGCTTCGTCATATGTCCGGAGATCAAGTTCATGTCTTCCAGGGATCGAGTCCAAAAACTCTCCCAAAACATAAATCTTTTTAGGTTGCCTAACAACCCTCCCACTACGATGAGGCACTTTCTGCAATTGTGTATCATTTGTGATACGTATTGCAGTTTCCTTGTGGTATCTCATCTTGTACAGTTGGTACTAGATTAGACATGTCTTTTATTATTTCCTTAAGAATAAGTTTTCTTATGGGCACATGGTTTATTATATAGTCTTTTTCTAAAAATCGGTCATTGATGCTAACAATGACCTTCTGATTTTTATGACTATAAACCTACTTTCATTTCTCTAGGATAACCCACAAACAAGTGAATTCCTGTCCAACTTATCATTGTCTCTCTTCAGCATATGTGCTGGACTACCCGAATCCGAATATGCTTCAAAATAGGCTTACGCCTATTCAGCAATTCTATATGAGTAGAGAGTTCTGACTTTGGAAGGTACTATGTTCACTTCCGTTTCCAGAGTATATCCTTAAAATGAATTTGGTAAAATAACTCATCATCAATCTACTTATTTCCATAAGAGTCCTATACCTTCCTTTTCCTACACCATTCTGTTGGGGTGTACCAGGTGCAGTTAGTTGGGATTGAATCCCTACTACTGATAAATGTCTCCTAAATTCTCCCAAGAGGTACTTGCCACTACGATCTTACCGTAGTGTCTTGATACTTTTACTTTGTCGTTTCTCCACATCAGTCTCGTATTCTTTGAACTAATCAAAGCACTTAGACTTGCGGCACATCAAGTAAATATATCCGTATCTCAAATAGTTGTCTATAAAGTAGATGAAATATTTGAAACAACCTCTTGCTTGGATGCTCATAGGATCACACAAATCAGAATGAACCAATTTCAATATATCTTTGACTCCATACCCCTTAGACTTAAAAGCTTCTTGGTTATTTTTCCTTCCAAGTAAGACTCGTAGGTTGGAAAGATTTCCACTACTAATGAACCCAAAAGTTCATCAGCTACCAATGAATCATACTCAAGTTAATATAACCTAGCCTTAGATGCCAAAGATATAATTGGTTCATTTCCGAAGGTTACTTTCTCTTAAAGTTAGAAGATGTGTTACTAATTTCCATTTGTTGCATCGTGAGAGTTATTGGATTTTAAATTTTCAACCAACATACCAGAATAGATAACTTCCCTATTTTTCTTGATAACAACTTTGTTATCAAAAATAGACACAACATCTATTCTATAATAGTTTAGAAACTGAAATCTGGTTCTTTCTAAACTTAGTATGTAAAGACAATTTCTAATAATCCATATTTTATTCCTTTTAGAGAATAAACCTTTCCCACTGCAACAGCTGCTATTTTTGTAGTAATGCCCATATGGACGGTGCTTTTATTTTCATTTAGTTGTCGGGTTTCTTGGAACCCTACAATGAATTGCAGACATGATTAATGGCATCTGTATCTACACTCCAGGTTCTGGTAGATAACACCAATAGACATGTTTCAACTAATGAATTAAATACACCTAAATTGTTCTTAGTTCTAAGAGGACAGTCTACCTTAATGTCCAAATCCTATTTCCAATCAATTATTATTGGGACCACTAAGTCTATCCTAAAGTATATCAGCTAGGGATTGACCATCATCCTAAGAATCACAAAAATATTTGGTTAAGACCAACTCCTTAAAAATCCCCATGAATTTTGTATGCCACGTATACAAATTCAAAGAGAAAATTTTATCATTTAATTTTATTATCTCGTCAACCTTACTTTATGACGAATAAAATTAATAGTTGGTCTATCTTTAATCAAATATTTGGTCAAGACTCTAAATTTAAAATAATATTGATTCCTCTAACAATACTATTTAAATTTACCAACACCTCAAAACACCGTGAATTTTGCATGCCACGTTAGTGTGGACGTATACAAAATCAACATTTGTAAGAGGAGGGTTTTACCCATTAACTATCTTGTCAACGTAACTTTATGACAAATAAAATTATCTCAAATACCGTTAATTTTGTATGCCACGTTAGTGTGGACGTATACAAAATCAATCATTTGTAAGAGGGGTTTTAACCCTTTAATTTTATTATCTTGTCAACCTAGTTTTATGACAAATTAATAGTTGGTTTCATTTGGTCACACAAATAATAACAGTGACTCCGATGGGGAGGATACTATTAGATGTGTCTAAGTGTATACTATTACTTGACACTAAGTCCATTAATAAGATTATGCCCCTTCCGTTGGGGAAGATCACACGCTCTTAATTAACTTCCTATAGTCATCCAAAATGGAAGTACGTTCTAGTGATCCGCAAACTAGCTCATCCGTTATGGAGGAAGGCACTCGAGCCAACGCAAGCTTGTTTGCATCACTTACAAACCAGAATGGAGACCATGGGATTTACTTAAAATCCCTCTCCCACTTAGTTATTTATTAATGAGGAATTTTAACTATGCTAGCCTACTAAACTTGTAAACTAACATGCACACACACAATATAAAAGCAATAAATAGAAAATCTAATTTTCAACTATTATGGCTTTTATCTCTAGTTATCCTCCGTGTGTTGTCATCCCAAGCTGCTTTCATATTTGGCCACCGCTACTGGGATCCATCTTGCTCCTTGTTCCGCTGCGCCTCTGGTCCTTAGAAGGTTCCACGCTTTGCAAGATTCGATCCATGACATAAATAGAATTTTACAATTTTGATCCTATATTCCATAAAAGGAATGTACATGTATCTAGATCAAAAATAAAATCCTAATAAAACTAAATCCACTCCTGCTGTATTTTATAATACAATCATGCACACACATATATATGCCCTTGACATGTCCAAGGGTCCAATCACACACATAAAACTATAAGCCATAATAGTTGGATCCTGCATCCACAAAGTTAGCACATCCTACTATTATCCTGCCTAAATTATGTATGACATGTGCATAATTAAACTAATACCAAATACACAGAGGCAAAACCCTAGCTCTGATACCAATTGTTGGTTGCTACTCGGAAAGCCTAGAGGTTCCACTGTACAAAAATTTTGTACAAAGGTCTGAACCTTTTCCTAGCTACCATGTGTTCTTTTAAATTAAATTTTGGATCGCCTGCGGAACTTAACAAGTTTGATCCAAAACTTAATCTATTCGTTCTTTTAGGTTTTAACTTGGGTCTCCTGCGGAATTTAACACGTTCGACCCAAATCACTTTAAGTTATTAATTCCATTAAATATTAATTTCCATAATCGGTTCCTAGTACTGACGTGGCGAGGCACATGACCTTCTTGGATATGGGAGCAACCACCACCGACTAGACAAAACCTTTTATAGAAAGCTAATATTTAATTTCCTAAAATAACTTTAGGTTAACCGAAAAGAACAATCAAATCACAAGGAAAAGAAAAACAAAATAACACTATATCGAAAACAAATTCGAAACTCTAGAATCGTATGCCTCTTGTATTTAGTATTATTTCCAAAAATAACTAGTATAATGCGGAAAGAAAAATTACTAGTTATACCTTTTAGAAAGACCTCTTGATCTTCTACCGTATTCCTCTTCTAACCTCGGATGTTGTGTGGGCAACGATCTTCCGAGATGAGAACCACCAAGCACCTTCTTCTTCCTTGCAAGTTTCGGCCATCAAAACTTCTTCTAGGATGAAGAGGTTCGGCCACCACCACCATGCTCCAAGGGATGCTAGAAAAGAGGCTTCTTTTCTCTCCTTCTTCTCCTTCTTAGATCCGGCCACCAAAGCTAACTCCACCATGAGAAAGTTTCGGCCACACAAAGGAGAGGAAAGAAAAGAAAGGGCCGGCCACACCCAAAGAAGAAAAGAGGGAGAAAAAATAAATAGAGACATTCACGTTGAAGCCTCTTATAATCCTTGGTCTTGGCAAATAAGGAAAATTTAATAAAAAAACTTCCTTAATTCTTTTGCCATTAAAAAGGAAAATTTATTTAATTAAAAATAATTTTTCTTTTCTATTTGTAATGGTCGGCCACCTTAATCCCTTTAATCAAGGAAATTTTAATTCACACAAGAATTAAAACTTCCTAATTTGCTTTCGGAAATTTATAAAAATTTCTCAAATAATTTTTCCCTTCATGGTGGTTAATAAAAAGGAAATTTAATAAATTAAAATCTTTCTTTTAAACATGTGGATAAAAAGAAAGTTATCTCTAAAAAATTAAAATCTCTCTTAATCTACAAATAAGGAAAGATATCAAATCTTTTCTTAATCTTTTGTAGAAACTAATAAAAGAGAATTATTAATTTTTAAACTTTCTTTTAAATCATGAACATGGTTAAAAAGGAAAGTTTTCTTAAAATTTAAAATCCTCCTTTAATCAACAAATAAGGAAAGATTTCAAATTTTAAACTCTCTTTTAAACATGTAGATGATTTATAAATAAGGAAAGTTTTTACCAAAAATTAAAACCATCCTTTTAAACTACAAATAAGGAAAGAGATTAATCTTTTCTCTTAATCTTTTGTAGAAAGCTATAAAAGGAAATTTTTAATTTTTAAACTCTCTTTTAAAACCATGATATCCACATAAGAAATAATTTTAATAAAAATCCTTTTTAATATTCTAGTGGTCGGCCACCTAAGCTTGGGACCCATGCTTTGGCCGGCCACCTACATGGCTCATCCACTTGGTCTTGGCCGGCCCTAGATTGGGTTCCAAGCTAGCTTGGCCGGCCCCATTGGATGGGTAAGAAGGTGGGTATGCGGTGGGTATAAATCTCTATATACTAGAGGCTACGATAGGGACCGAGAGGAGGAATTGGTTTTGGTCTCCCGATGAAAATAAGCATCCCGTGTTCGCCAACACACAACTTAATTTCATCAATAATAATTCATTCCACTAAAGAACTATTATTGAACTACCGCACCAATCCCAAATTACATTTTGGGCTCCTTCTTATTATGAGTGTGTTAGTCTCCCTGTGTTTAAGATAACAAATGTCCACTAATTAAGTAAGTTACTGACAACTCACTTAATTAATATCTAGCTCCAAGAGTAGTACCACTCAACTTCATCGTCATGTCGGACTAAGTCCACCTGCAGGGTTTAACATGACAATCCTTTTGAGCTCCTCTTGGGGACATTCTCAACCTAGTATCTCTAGGACACAGTTTCCTTCTATAATCAACAACACACACTATAAGTGATATCATTTCCCAACTTATCGGGCTTATTGATTCATCGAACTAAATCTCACCCATTGACAAATTAAAGAAATAAATATCAAATATATGTGCTTGTTATTATATTAGGATTAAGAGCACACACTTCCATAATAACTGAGGTCTTTGTTTCTTTATAAAGTCAGTATAAAAGAAACGACCTCTAATGGTCCTACTCAATACACTCTAAGTGTACTAGTGTAATTATATAGTTAAGATAAACTAATACCTAATTACACTACGACCTTCAAATGGTTTGTTCCTTTCCATCTTGGTCGTGAGCTACTGTTTATAATTTATAAGGTACTGATAACATGATCCTCTGTGTGTGACACCACACACCATGTTATCTACAATATAAATTAATTGAACAACTACATTTATCACAAATGTAGACATTTGACCAATGTGATTCTTATTTCTAGATAAATGTTTATATCAAAAGCTAAGCTTTTAGTATACACTCTAACATATATATCTAATGCTAACTGCCTGAGGCCTGACCTGAAGAGGGTGCTCTTAGATGCAGAGGAAAAGTTTGTCATTGAGCTTCATTCTCATCTCGAAAATAGGGTTATGTAATTTCCTTTTTTTTTACTATGTAGTGACGAAGACAAGTGGAAATGAAAGGTTGTTATTCTGCTCTGAAATTAATAAAAGTTTAAATCAATTGAAACTAATGATTCAAATGAGTTGGTCATTGCATTATTTAATGGTCCATGATTTACCTCTTCTGTATTGGCCTGGGGACGAATTCGCAGAGGCGCTGGGGTGAAAGAATCACCTTTTCTCACTATGTTTAGGATTGATTCACCTCTTTTGTGTTGGCTTGGGATGGACTGACGGAGGCACTGGGGGCGAACAAATTGCCTTTTCCCACCATCATTGAGATTGATTCAACTAGAGGATCGCATATATGTTACAATGAGATAAGGGATTTGCTCCTGTCTGAAAGCTAGAGAAATGACACGCTGGTGATGATGGCCTAATGGTTGATTGAAGCAAGACATTTTCCCTTCTCAGAGAGGTCTCCTTGCTATCCTGCAGACACTCCGACGATCCAACAGAGTGTTAGTAATCAAAAATCAGGGAAGGGGTCCCTGGCAAGGCCCTCCAATGCTCAAGTTAGTATAGTCCCCGATGAAGGAATGAAGAATAGTAGAGAAAAGTGTTCGCGTGAGAATAAGACTCAGATGATGTAAATTACGTACCTTGCCAACGGAGAGGATCTCCCCTTTATATACCATCTATCATAACCTCCATGATCATGAGATGACATCATGTGTCAGACTTTGTTAGTTTGTTCTATAATGAGTATCCGAAGAATCTTTTATCTACTCATAGATGTACCTCTTTTGTCGTTTATGGCTTAGGCCTTTGATGAAGCTGTTAAAGAAATATGCTATCATAAATGGTCGACTGATGGGAAACAAGATAACCTCTGAAGAAGGTCCCAAAAGAATATTCCCCGATAATTCTAATAGGCTGTTAAAATATTATTTGTTGCTTGCCTACTAAATATATTTCGGCCGGCTAACAAGGCTGATTGCCCTTATGCCTATCCTTTCATTAAGTTACTTTGTTATGTGTTGAATATTGTCATAAACTTGGTTGGAGATTCTTATAATACATTGAGTATGCTAGAAATCTGTTTAAGCAACCCTTTGATAAACTATGTGTACTAAAGATCTATTTTGAAGTAAATATGCAACTAAGCTTCTTAATTCTGGCTAGCTTTATGGACGACCGTGTATGAAGAGCTTTATGAAGTTAATTTCCTCAAACTTGGCCAGCCTTTCATCTGATCAGGCATATACGTAAAGATTTATTAGGTTGTAGGCCTTGAGCCTAGCTGACTTATCATTTGGCCAGGCGTAAACAGAGAGATTTATGAGATCAAGTGCCTCAAGCCCAGCCGATCTTTCATCCGGACTATTGCATATAGAGATTTATGAGACTAATTGCTTTAGGTCCTGCTGGCCTTTTATATGGCCGAGTGCACATAGAGATTTATGAGGCTAAGTGCTTTAGGCTCGGCTAGTCTTTAGTCCGGCCATGTGCCCAAAGAGATTTATGAGGCTAGGTGCTTTAGGACCGGTTGGTATTTCATTCAATCGGGCACATATAGAGATTTATGAGGCTAAGTGCTTTAGGTTTGACCAATATTTCATCCAGTCGGGCGCCCATAGAGATTTATGAGGCTAAGTGTTTTAGGCTCGGTCAGTATTTCATCCATCCAGACGCACATAGAGATTTATGAGGCTAAGTGTTTTAGACCCGGTTGGTATTTCTTCTGGCCGGGCACCCATAGAGATTTATGAGGATCAGGGCTTTAAGCCTGGCAAGCCTTTATTCTAGCCGATTGACCCTCTTTCGTATGACTTGTTATCTGATCGAGCTAGACCCAAGAGCCTTGACACTAAGTGATCAACGAAACTAGATGGGAAGTACATTCCTATCTAAACTTTGACTGTCACGTCACCTTGACTTTGACTGCCACATCATCTTGACTTTAACTGCTAGGTCCTTTCCTGGGTCCGCTTCTTACAACCGGTATCACTAGTCTCCCCTTTAAGTCCAGTCGAAGGAGGTGTAGTCGACTGACTAGACTTAAGTCCTATTTTCACTCATTCACCCTTTTTATTAGGGTCATCTGACTATTCACGCTCTTATTTGCGACCAAAGCACTTAGCGTTTTTTCCCAAAAACTGCATGTTGGTAGCTGCCCCTTCAGAAGGAAAAAGAGGCACTCTGACAGCGAAATGATTTGATTATCATGTCCATCATAAATACCTATTTATGGGTGGATGCCACGTGATATCATTCCTTGTTTCTTGAAGTGGCTTTTGACACATGCTACTTCGTACGACTCAATGACACACCTTTTCCTACAAATCAATAGTTCTCCAGACGTATGTTGTTTTGATCAAACGGTCACAATTAAAGTATTCTTTATAAAAATCTTAAGCAGTTGATACTCTCAGTACTTTGCACTTCATTTTCTTCGATCTCTTTTCCAGCGAACCTTCTTTCCCAATCTTTTCCTCTCTCATGCGCTAAGTGATCCAGTAATTCCTTCTTTACTTTTCTTACTCTTTCTTATAGCTCAAGAATCCTTCACCCCCTGGTATACCTTCACCAATTCAAATTTTGATGATTTCGATAGAAATTTTCTCTATTCCAGATATGTCATTCCCATTAGTTATCATATCATCCTTCCTTCTCTGGGCAATCATCCTGATCATCCTCCTCCTAATCACCTCACATTTTTTCCAACCAGTTAGCATCTGGTCTATGTTTTCCTGTTCATCTCTTTTTATCAGAAGTAAGTCAATACTTCCATATCCCTTTACAACAGTTCATCCTGAATACCTTTCGGCATATGTGTAGGATGTTCATGTTGTTTCGTCTATTTGACATCCCTCCTACTCCCCGCAATCTCTATCTATTTTTTTATCCCAAGAAATTAGAACCTGGGGTTTTTTTCTAGTCTCGAACAAAGGTGGTTTTCTTTGAGGACATACTATCATCGAACAAAGGCCGAAAATCTCATTTCTTCTTCATGGAAATGCCTGATTTTGCTACCTGGTCCACCGAATGACAATCCTCCTTTCCTCCTCTCTCTGACCCTAGAAAATTTAAACATGATCCAATATATATTTCTCACCTTCCTAAGTTGAGCAATCAACATTTTAGAATTCATAAGTGACTACATAAAGGCTTTCTATACTTGTTTGGGTTTAGCAATTCTTTAAATTTTTTGGGCAGCATTGACCTCCGTCTTTACTATTTCTATGTAGCACTTACGTGTTACCAGTTGATCACCTTTGACCTCACCCCACCTGGTCATCGACAGGGAATTTTATTTTCTGATAGAAGGTCGAGATGACCGCTCAAAATTCATTTGGGGCTGGTCAGCCCAAAATGATGTTGTAGACCGAGGGTGCATCCACAACTAGTTATGAAGATTGATTGACACATCCTCATTAGGGGTTCCTCCCCTAAGGATATGATCAACTTTATTTGGCCAAGTGACTATACCTCATTACCCATGAATCCATACAAAGGAGTTGTCATGGGTTGAAGCTCGCTCGAGTTTATCTATAACTGCTCAAACACCTACTTGAAAATGATGTTAACTGAGTTTCCTGTGTTAACAAAAGTATGAGAAATATTATAATTGGCTATAACAACCTTAATTATTAAATCGTCGTAATGGGGTATTTCTACTCCTTCCAAATTTTTAGGTCTGAAACTGATTTCGGGCCTCGCCCCATGCTCTGTGCTGCAGCCGACCGCGTGAATCTCCAAGCGTCGAACATGTGACTTTCTCGCTCGGTTGGAGTCTCCATCGGTCGGACCCCCGACTATCATATTAATGTTGCCCTGGGTGGCATTGTTATAGTTCTCCTCCTACCAGGTTGTTAGCTCTAGTTGACTCGATTTGGAACTTGCGCCCGATCTACTGGCGATGGAGGTGTTTTTTGGTGCCGCTCGGTCTCTCGTTGATTTCTTCTGGGCAAACCATTTGGTTGTCAATAAGGGTGGTGGTTGGATGATGGGGTGTACTGGCAAAATCTTTGATTGGGGTTCTTGCGATTTATTAGAGAGTAACACTCCCGAGTGTCATGAGCGGCTGACCGGTGGTATGTACACCACCGGCGTGGTACTTCTAGAGGGACCTCCACATGTTGCACAACCTAAGGTTGTGGCTCTTGGTGTTGAAACTTAGGACCCACCCGAGGTCCTTTAGGTGGAGGAGTAGGTGACATCGAGTGATTGGAAGTTGGAGTTGATGTCACACCCCGGGGGAGTCCCTGCTAGAGGAAATTACGGCAACATCTCCCCTGACAGGTGACAATTTGATACATGACTGCATAGCTCGCAGGGCGTCACAATCCTGGGCCAACACAGTCGGAACATATACAATAATATAAACAAACAATCCACGCAGTTTATAATAAATCAACCTCTGGTTGACTAGACAACAAATCACAATACGCAGTTTATTATATAACCTACTCCACTACTCGAGGAAAACACAACCCATAACGGAAAACCATCGCAGCAGAAAACAAGGGTAGTAGACCAAAACTCGATATAACATGCACGAGTACAAGATCTACACATCACACGCATGTAGATCACAAAACATGGAAACAAAGTCTGAAAGTAGAAACATATCTACATGAGGTGGGGGACTAGCAACTAGAATCTCCTGACAGCCTCAACTTGAAATAGAAATAAAGTAACAGGGTGAGTTCAACAACTCAACGGGTATCAAGCTGACATGTATAGTAAAATATATCTAACAGTAATAATCATGGAGTACAGTCTCCTGATCAAAAATAGGAAATGCGAAAATTGAACAAGCAAAGAAGTTGTACTCACCAAGACCTCCTATCTAGATATAAGGGTCGTCAGACCAAACACATCATGTCTCCTGTATGCATGTCAATCATATGTGTTAATATTAGCCCTAGTACCAATTATGAGATGATTGTGAAGAGCTCATTTTGTATCATATATCATTATTAATAAAAGGTAAAGCTAGTTATTATATTTATTTCAGTTCAGTGTCGATTGAATAAGTATAATATTGTCCTTGGGTAGTAGGTTCTTATCTACAACATATCAATTGGTTGAATTAATAGTGAGATATTGTATATATACATAGAATACTACTCTTAACTATTCCTAATCGAGCATTAATATACAAGGATAATATTAATGTGTTGAGACTGTTGGTGCAGCGGAGGCCGGCAAGAGGGGGTGAATTGCTGAAAACACAAAATAAAAATACCCTCCTCGGATTTCAACTCAGAAAAGCAATAGTAAAATAATAACAATTAAATTAACAGAAGTAAAAAGAAACTCAGCAATTAACCTGGTTACAACCAAGGAGGTTGTTAATCCAGGGCGATGAAAAAGCGCACTAGAAGAATCTCCTTTGCTGAAGGCGGAGAAGCCTTTTACACACTAATGGCTCAGAACTATTGCTACGAATTAAGTACAGAGTTGATTGTCAAAGTTGTTATTGAATTCCTAGCTCCAAGGGCCTTTATATAGCTCCTGGAAAGTCTATCCCGAGGGTCCAAGGCGCCTCCAACAAGGTTCAAGGTGCCTCCAGCTCGGTCAGCGGATAAAACTTTATCCGCAACGCAAATGGTCAAATCTGACCTGTTGAAGGCGCCTTCAACAGGGTTGAAGGCGCCTTCATGATAGAGGCGCCTCCAAGCCTGCTGGAGGCGCCTCCAAGCTGGCAGCACAATTTCCAGCTTCCGACGCTCCATTCTTTTGGGTGATTGCGGCCAACCGGAATAGGGCTCACCCGAACCCAATTCCCAGCCTTCTCGTCGAGCAGCCTTCCATCCCGGCTTAACGTCCCTCGAGCGCTGCGCACGCTCTTCACGCCCACCGGAGTACTCTTCCGCAGCTCTCTCGTCCTTCGGACGCACCGAGCTCGTCGGTTCCCTTCCCGTGCCGTCCTTCTCGCTAGCTGCGTCTTCCGCTCGACTTCCTGTGCTCCTAAGCTCCTGCACACTCAGACACATGGATT